>NC_053499.1:43771407-44071407 GCF_905171775.1 Rana temporaria | reverse complement strand
TCAGAGGATGTTAATTCTAACGAAACACGTCAGGTGGAGTCCATGTCCATGAGGTACCACGCACGCCAAACCTGTATACTGGTCGATCGACTTCTGGGATGTCTTGGATCTATTAATGCTTGTTTTTACCGGATTTCTGTAAGTATTAAGCACTGATTTATTTTAATAAACTCTTAAGCAGTTTTCCACTATGTGGCTGATTTATCTTTCCTTCATGTGCCCTAATATGGAGTAAACTTACCATCAGCCATGACAGTACCCCCACCTGCAATATGAATGAATGAATGATGAACTTGTATAGCGTGGCACATGCGAACTAAATCGCCTCTGGGCGCTTGTTGTTCCTGTCTCTTTTGGTATCAGAAGAGATGAGTTTTGATCTTTCTCCTGAATGCTAAGTGGTTTTCCTCCAACCGAATGCTGGTTGGTAAAGCGTTCCATAGTCTGGGACCTTGGACAGCGAATCTTCTTTCTCCTTTGGACTTGTAATTGGCTTTTGGGATTTGGAGCAGGTTTAGGTTGGTGGATCGCAAAACGCGATTGGGATTATGAGTTTTTATTTTTTCGCATAGATAATGGGGAGCATTCCCATGGATACATCTATGCGTTAGGCAGAGTGCTTTAAAAGCAATTCTGTCTTTTACTGGCAGCCAGTGAAGGGCTCTCAGTGAAGGTGAGATTGATTCCCAAGGTTTTTTCCCAGTCACTAGTCTGGCGGCCGTATTTTGCACGACTTGCAGACGAGCGATTTGGTACTTTGGGAGACCGAGGTAGAGGGCGTTTGCATAATCCAATCTGGAGTTTATATATAATAGAGGAAGCTGATTGGATCTTCTATACTTGCATATCACACATGTCTAGACTCTTATTATTTGGAGTGTAGCCCTCTGGTAAAGAGGCATTTTATATCAATATCAGTGGAGGTGCACTTGGGTGATCAAAACGCACATCAATTATACTCATTGTTACTGGATGTTCATCAAGGAATTCATCTGCACTATTTAGAACAGCACCAGTTGTTCACACGTTATGGACACTTGTTTAATCAATATCTATGTTTAGTGCGGCATAGACATAGGTGTGCAGAACAAAAACATTTGTTTCGTTTTGTTTCGTTTTGATTTGTTATTTACATAAATTCATTTGGTTAAATCCGTTTCATTCGTTTAATTTGTTTTTGGGATTTGTTTTGTTTATTCGTTTTCAAATCAATTTTAAATAGTTTTCGAATTCAAAAAGTTTTCGAATCAATTTTGAATAGTTTGCAAATCTATTTCGAATAGTTTTCCAATTTGAAAAGTTTTCGAATCCAATAGTTTTCCAATTTCCAAAAAGAATAAAATAGAATAAAAAATGAAATAATAGAATATAAAAAAAATATCTATTCTAGTCCTTTATTTTCTATTCTATTTTATTCTCTTTAGAAATTGGAAAACTATTCGAATTTGAAAACTATTTGAATTCGAAAAGTATTCAAAAACTATTTGAAAACAATTTCGAATTTCAATTTCATTATTTTGGATTAGCTTAACCAGTTCCCGACCCCCGCATGTACATATACGTCCACAATATGGCACGTACAGGCACATGGGCGTACACGTACGTCCTCGCCTATTAGCGGGTGGGGGGTCCGATCGGGACCCCCCCCGCTACATGCGGAGGTCGGGTCCGCTCGGGGAGCGATCCGGGACCACGGCGCGGCTATTTGTTTATAGCCGCTCCGTCGCGATCGCTCCCCGGAGCTGAAGAACGGGGTGAGCCGTGTGTAAACACGGCTTCCCCGTCCTTCACTATGGCGGCGCATCGATCGCGTCATTCCCTTTATAGGGAAGACACGATCGATGACGTCATTCCTACAGCCACACCCCCAAACAGTTGTAAACACATACTAGGTGCACCCCAACTCCTACAGCGCCACCTGTGGTTAACTCCCAAACTGCAACTGTCATTTTCACAATAAAGAATGCAATTTAAATGCATTTTTTGCTGTGAAAATGACAATGGTCCCAAAAATGTGTCAAAATTGTCCGAAGTGTCTGCCATAATGTCGCAGTCACGAAAAAAATTGCTGATCGCCGCCATTAGTAGTAAAAAAAAAAAAAAATAATAAAAATGCAATAAAACTATCCCCTATTTTGTAAACACTATAAATTTTGCGCAAACCAATCGATAAACGCTTATTGCGATTTTTTTTACTAAAAATAGGTAGAAGAATACGTATCGGCCTAAACTGAGGAAAAAAAATGTTTTTATATATGTTTTTGGGGGATATTTATTACAGCAAAAAGTAAAAAATATTGCTTTTTTTTCAAAATTGTCGCTCTATTTTTGTTTATAGCGCAAAAACTAAAAACCGCAGATGTGATCAAATACCACCAAAAGAAAGCTCTATTTGTGGGGAAAAAAGGACGCCAATTTTGTTTGGGAGCCACGTCGCACGACCGCGCAATTGTCTGTTAAAGCGACGCAGTCCCGAACTGTAAAAACACCTTGGGTCTTTAGGCTGCATATTGGTCCGGGGCTTAAGTGGTTAAATTCAGTACTATTCTAATTCAGAAATTTGGATACATCCGAATTTCCAAAATTATGAAAATTCGCCCGAATTTTTATTCGAAACGAAATGAACCGCACATGTCTGGCGCAGCAACATTTTTTATTGTTTAGGTCAGGGATGGACTTTTAAGTTCCTAGTCTTGCCTTTGCACTTAAAATGGTTGTAAAGTCGGTGGGTACCATTACTGCCAGCCCGTCTGTTAAAACAAGATATAAAAACACAGTGTCAAAGTTTTTTTAAATGATGCTGCTAACTACCTTATTTCAGAGCACCGCTGGTCACGTGACCTCCCGCTGCTCTCCTCCCCCAATCTAAGGACTACAGTAGGAGGGGCTGAGATTCACCTCTGATGTCAGTCGGGAAGTCACATGACTGCTGCACTCTCTGCTCAGCCCCTCCCGCTGTAGTCCTTAGATTGGGGGAGGAGAGCGGTGGGAGGTCACGTGACCGCACAGCAGCCTTCTGAAATAAGGTCGTTTGCAGCATCTGTATATTTGCAGAAAGGACTGCATCAATGTCTACGGCGCATGTGCACCATAGACAACGGCGCAGGCGCACTGAGCGTGATGTTAGTAAAGGCGATCATGCCATCACTGACGGCTCCCGCGCGAATGCGTGGGAGTGACGTCATCGCGGCTCTGGGCAATCACAGCGCTGGAGCCGCGATGCCCGGAAGTCACTCCGAAAGGAATGGCGTCAACGGAGTAGGCGAATGAGGGCTGCTGCAGGGGCTTCGATCTCAGTTAAGTACCTCATAATGAGCTAGTATGCTATGCTATGCTATGCTATGCATACTAGCTCATTATGCCTTTGTCTTGCAGGGTTTATTTATTTTTTATTTTTTGGAGGCTTTACTTCCTCTTTAAACAATCAATGTAATGGATAGAGATTGTGCAGACACCTCTGGGCCATTTTTTCTGAAGAAAACAACATATAAACATAACCCAGTTTGGCCATCAGCTATTCCACCATGAAATATTAAAATGAGGCGTCAACTTGTACCCCCAGAGAGTTGTCATTTGTGGGAGTATTAATTTTCAGTCTGTGGGTACCTCAAGGCTTAATTCCAGACAGACTGTTTCTAATGAAGAAACAGGTTCTTCTTTTATACTACATTAAGGGTTTCTTCTGGCTTTGGATAGTGTAGAATAGGTTTTTAATTCTGTTATTCTTTTTCCTTTGCTGTTTAGTTATTATTATTATTATTATTATTATACAGGATTTATATAGCGCCAACAGTTTGCGCAGTGGTACAACATTGAGGCAGACAATACAATTACACTACAATTCAATACGGGAGGATTCAGAGGGCCCTACTCGCAGTTAGAGCTTACAAGCTAGGAGGGAGGGTCAAGTGATACAAAAGGGTAATAGCTGTGGGAGATGAGCTAATGAAGAAAATAGAAGTGCGGTTGTTAGGTGAAGGGAGGATAGGCTTCTCTGAAGAGAAAAGTTTTCAGGGATCGACTAAAAGTGGATAGATTTGGAGACATTCTGACAGATTGGGGTAGGGAAAACGAGAGGTTGGGAGAGGCTCGGGAGAAGTCCTGGAGGCAAATATGGGAGGAGGTGTTGAGGGAGCTGGAGAGCAGGAGGTCTTGGGAGGAAGAGGACGATTAGGTTGGTAATTTGAGACTAGGCTAGTGATGTAGCTGGGGGCAGAGTTGTGGATGGCTTTGTAACTTATTATTAGTATTTTGAATTTAATATGTTGGGTGAGTGACAGCCAATGGAGGGATTGACAGAGATGGGTAGCAGATACTGAGTGTTTTGTAAAGTGGATGAGTCTGGCAGCAGCATTCATGATGAGTTACGAAGACTTCCCCTCATTTACTGACCAAAAATAACTCAACTACTATCCGAAGTAAGGTGAATTGTCTCTTTAGACAGATATCACCAAAACATGACACCCTCCACCCACATTGAAAGATTTCCTCCCACCTACCATTCTAGTGAGAACTGTAAAATTGTGGAATTCACATTCCTTTCAGTGGCAATGGTCACTGGGAAAAATAGAGATGGTGAATCCCCCAGCAGGATACAGGCAGCAATAAAAACTTGACAAGTGTTTTAAACTTTCTCTACTTTTGCGAGAAAAAGAAAAGCCAAAGATACACTTTCAGGTGGCCATAAACTTATGAGAACAGTCAGCAGTACAGGCACAATTTATTGAGCTCAAAACATGTCTAGTAGAGGGCTAGCCCTTGTACATAGTTAACTTGGGTCATTTGCAGATACATACCCAGTGGCAGCCCGTCCATAGGGGGAGCCCGGGGCGCCCCCCCCCCCCCTCCTGTAGTCACAATTTATTAATTTTTTTAATACTACCCCTTTAAAAAAAATGCAAAAAAAATGTCCTTTTGCTACAGTAAATGCACTATGTGGCACCAGCCACGTGCATTATGGGAAGCGCCACGTCAATACAATCATGAGTTTGCAGACGCGGCGCTTCATTTGCAGGCTTTTATCCCGCCTCGTGGCGTCACAGCTACGGCCGGGCAGTTTGATTGACATCTGTTACATCATTACATCATGATGTCACTTCCTTTTTTCTCTCTCTCTCATTGCGCCTGAGAGAGAGAAGACAGGAAGTATGAGGAGCGGACCAGTGGAAGAAGACAAAAGGAGCCTGGAGGACAACACACACACACAGCTAAGTGATCTATTTCTCGGCGTTCGGCGGCACCACCCCGCCCCCCACGCTTATTAACTGTAATGTAAGGCTGCATTTGATGGGGGACAGGCTGCATTTGATGGGGGGAGGCTGCATTTGATTGGGGAAAGGCTGCATTTGATGGGGGACAGGCTGCATTTGATGAGGGACAGGCTGCATTTGATGAGGGACAGGCTGCATTTGATGAGGGACAGGCTGCATTTGATGAGGGACAGGCTGCATATGATGAGGGACAGGCTGCATTTGATGGGGGACAGGCTGCATTTGATGGGGGACAGGTTGCATTTGATGGGGGAAAGGTTGCATTTGATGGGGGAAAGGCTGCATTTGATGGGGGAAAGGCTGCATTTGATGGGGGAAAGGTTGCATTTGATGGGGGGAAAGGCTGCATTTGATGGGGGAAAGGCTGCATTTGATGGGGGACAGGCTGCATTTGATGAGGGACAGGCTGCATTTGATGAGGGACAGGCTGCATTTGATGAGGGACAGGCTGCATATGATGAGGGACAGGCTGCATTTGATGGGGGACAGGCTGCATTTGATGGGGGACAGGTTGCATTTGATGAGGGACAGGCTGCATTTGATGAGGGACAGGCTGCATTTGATGGGGGAAAGGCTGCATTTGATGGGGGACAGGCTGCATTTGATGGGGGACAGGCTGCATTTGATGGGGGGAAAGGCTGCATTTGATGGGGGGAAAGGCTGCATTTGATGGGGGGAAAGGCTGCATTTGATGGGGGGAGGCTGCATTTGATGGGGGGAAAGGCTGCATTTGATGGGGAGAAAGGCTGCATTTGATGGGGGGGAGGCTGCATTTGATGGGGGGAAAGGCTACATTTGATGGGGCACAGGCTGCATTTGATGTGACACAGGGCTTTATGTAAGGAGGGACTCTGCTGTGGGCACCTGATGTAAGGAGGGACTCAGCTGGGGACACCTGATGGCGGGTAGGCAGGAGAACCGACGGGCGGGCAGGACTATCTCCCTGCCGGCTTCATACGAGGCATGAGATGAGAGCGCGTGGCTTCCCGCTACACACCAATGATCTCCTCCATCTGCGCCATTACGAGACTCCTCCCTCCTGTTCCTGGGAAGTGATTCTGACTGACTAACCACCGCTCAGATGATGGTGGCAAGTTTACTGATGAGAAACAGGAAGTGAGAAATTCAGACAAAGAAAAAAACATTTAGAAGGGAAATTGAAGGAAAAGGTAAGTGAACCAGCAATGCAAGTCTTTTTAATTTCTGCTGAATTGGTTGTTCACAATGCTTAAATGCATTAGACAGAATTGTGCTTTGCTAAACTTTGACCCGTTGCCCTGGATTTTCCTATTCTGGTCAATTCAATGTGGTCATTCATAATTCATGTAAAAATTTGCAAACAATAACTAAAACATTTATTAACACAAATTTTACATGTATAGAGTATACTGTACAACGCGATACTTGGTACAATAACATTGGTGGTGTGCATAATTTTATGTTATTTCATGTTTCTTCTCAGTAAGGTGATTAAAGCCGGTATGAATGGCAACATACTTAACCCTCCTGGCGGTGTTCCCGAGTCTGACTCTGGGTTAGATTTCTGTGCTGCGATCGGTAACCCCGAGTCAGACTCAGGCTTGCCTAGTAGCATCCACAGACTGTGTTTACTTACCTTGTCCCTGGATCCAGCGATGCCACCGTGCTGTGTGAGCGAGCGGGTTGCTCGCTCGATTCACACAGCGTCCTCCTGTGCCGCCGATCTCCGTTCCCTGCGACGTTACGACGCACGGGAGCAGAGAACGGCGCCAAATTCAAAAACGTAAACAAACACAATACACACAGTATACTGTAATCTTATAGATTACAGTACTGTATGTAAAAAATATACACCCCCCTTGTCCGTAGTGGTCTGCCCAGTGTCCTGCATGTACTTTTATATAATAAAAACTGTTCTTTCTCCCTGCAAACTGTAGATTGTCCATAGCAACCAAAAGTGTCCCTTTATGTCAAAAATGGTTTTAGAGCAGCTAGAAAACAGCGATAATAAATTATAATCACTTGCAGAATTGTGCGATAGCGATTTGTGGGGAAATCCATCATAAAAAATAAAAGTAATGACAGCGACAATTCTGCAACTGAGCAAATTTCAGTGATTTTGAGTTGATTACATTATTGAATAATTTTTATTATAATTATATTATTATTTGTTATAATTATTTATAATTATTTATTATATTATAATTTATAATTTTGTTTTTAAAAAAAATGTCATACCCGGGATGCCTACAAGACTCTTGTTTGGTCAGATTTAAGTGAGTTATTCCTAAGAATTACAGGCCTACAGTATAAAACGCCAAATTTCCTTGCAAATAATGGTACCGCTTTCAGCACTTTCTTCTGAAAGAATCATACCGCCAGGGAGGTTAATGTCAGAGAACTTTCAATTTATTGCCTCTTTATTATGACCAGCCAAGTAGGACAGGGGCTTAATCCTGTCTCGCAGACTCCCAGTGTAGTCAATTGTCCTGTGTGTGAGCGTGTGGTCAGTTCTTGTAACCCCTGCTGCTGCAGGGATCCCTCTCCGCTTTGTGTTCACAAGCTCAGGGCTGCCAGGATAATGTGCTTCCTGAATAGCCTATAATAAAGAGAACATAAAGGAATCTATTACAGTGAATAACATCAGATATCCTAAAACCTTCAGGCTTGTAAAGCAGCAGCTAATCTTCTGGGGGAGGAAGCACTTCTCTCTGAGAAAGAGCATAGTGCAGTGCCTTTAAGGTTACTGTTCTCTAAGCTTGCTTACAGCCAAGCAACATGGGTGATTTTTGGTTTTGTTATAGATCGATTAATTAATTAAATGTCCAGAAATTAACACCCAAGATGATCGTTAAGGTATAATACAATTGGATTTGTACAGTAAAAGCTAGTAAGTAACATTCAAATGCAATTAATCATATATGACTGCATAAGTCATTGTGGTTTAATATTGCTTGTCTTGAACAATGTCTTACTTATCAACAGTGGGCAACTGCAGTTAAACAACTAAAGGTCTTCTGTGTAGCTTAGCTCTTACGTAACTTGTATCACTTTTGGAAATAAAACTATGGCCATATGAACCCATTAAAAGATATCCCCTCTAAGCTCTATTTGCATCCAAGCTGCCGTTTCTGAAAAGCAACAACTCTTTATTGTGAAAGAACACAATGAAAAATAGGACCTTTGACTGACCAGTCTTCCACTTCAGCATTCCATAGTTGAGTAGATCAAAACCAAAACAAAAAGTTCAGCTGCCAGTATGCAGTGTGCAGTATTAGCTTCCCCTGTTCTGCTTTGCATATGTTGTGCTGCCTATCATTATAATATAGTAGAGTGGGTTCATATAATTACATTATTTTACAGATCAGGTGCTACACGATACAATATATAATCTGTGTTTTCACTGCAAACAAAGCAGATACAAATTATATATTGGCCTAAGGTAATTAAAAATTCCCTCAAAAAAGCTATGAGCAAGTATGTGTGGTCATTACTTTTTAATTTAATTACCTAAAGCCCCGTACACACGGTCAGATCTTTGTCCGACCAAAATCACATCAGAATTAAATTCATGTTCTCTATCTAAACTCTGAAGGAATTCCTCGGAATTTCCAATGGAAATAATCCGATGGGGCATACACACGGTCGGAATTTCCGATGGAAAAAGTCAGTTGGACTTTTTCCATTGAAAATTCCGATCGTGTGTACGGGGCATTAGGATGATAGAATAGAAGTACCTGCCCATCCCTTGGTGGGGGTGTGAGGAGGATATAAAAAGGTGATGGGTTGTTTAGTGTAGTAATACCTGATAAAGGGCTAACTTTGTCTTAAATGTATGCTGTTTTTGATCTGTGATGATCAAATACATGGAAACAAATGATACATATCTGGCGTGGCCTAAAGAGCCAATGGTGAACTGTGGTCCTTCCCCTATGTCCCCATTAGAGCACACACAGCCAAACAGATAGCAGAGTTAAAAGCTACACACAGTTACCTTCCTTCAGCAGTGGGAGTCATCTACTCACTTTGCCACAGGATCACCAGTTGCCTCCTGACGATATCCACCAGGAATTTCCTAGTGAGGTAGATGTAGACTCAAACCACCATGGGACAGTTGGACTCTTTCCCACCCACTTCCTCTGGGCTCTTTCCAGTGAGCTTCCTCCAGACCCAGTTTTATCCCTAGGCACAAATCTGTGAACAGGCACCCCAGCTAAGCCTAGCTGAGACCTTGGTGTCTTCCTCAAGCTTTCCTCTAGGATCCTGCACCAGTGGGCAAAGCACCTGCACAGGGGTCTCCTCCTGCAGGACTGAACCCAGGAACACTGCACTTTCTGCTTAGGCCTCAAACTATTTATGGGCTCCCTCTCCACCTTCTGGGCACACCTCCCCAGGGATTGGCTGGAGTTCCATAAATATTCAGGCTGCCTGCTCTGTCCTCCCTTCCACTATACTTCTAAAATCATCTAACATACAGGGTAGAATAGAAAAACAGCAGCCTGTGAAACTGAGCAGCCCAAATTACCAACCTAAACTAGGAAGGTGCTACATCTGCTATATTGCAAAGGTTACAAAAAGACTACAAATACCTCTGGACTAGAAGAGGTTAATACTGAAGTGAGTTTGTGTGCATATATTTCCAAAGCTTGTGCCTCTTATCAAGTAGATGGCACCTGTGAAAACTTTACACACTCCTCCAACTTAGCAGATGGAATCCTTCAACCTCCTCTAACTCTTAAGATAAAAATGCAGCACACTATATAAACTATGCTGGGGAGTGCAAGGTAGTAAAATATAGAAATTATGAGGGGGTTTATCATCACAAATAAGATTATTATGGCCTCATCTGCTCGCATAACAATACAAATGTGATTTCACTCTTTAATGTCAGGCAAGACTTTTCATTAAGGCTTCATACCATTGTGTTGCAGTAACACGGTACATGCGATGATGCATTCTGGTGCCAGTAGCTTTTCAATGGCACCCAACGCACCCCCACAACACACTTGCGTTGTAGCACAGTACAATGCACAGTGAAGAACTGCAGAAAAAAAGGTGCAGGTGTGTAATTTTTATGATTTACGTGATTATGTCAACTCTGGACCAGCAGCTCAGTCCAGGAGGTAGCTACTGACCATGGATAATGCCTGAGCAAAGATATCTCCATCCTTCTGGGGAGAATCACATTTTCACATGTATTCAATTTGAAAATTGTGTAAATTGTGGGTGAAATTTGTGTAAATCTTGAGTGAAAACATCGATAAATAGACTCTTCAGGCTTACATTGACTCAACTTTCTACAGAAACATTGCATATGACAAAATCATTATCACCCGTACCATAATATCCAACGACCACAAAATATTTGTTTGTTTTACTGTAAATGTGAGCTCCAGAAGTTCTTCTTTTTAATTCTCTTGTAAACAGCCCCCCCTTCCCCATCATGTTTTGCACAGCAGACACATGGACAGGAAATTAGGTAAATTCTCAGTAAGCTTCCCCAATCCGTTTAAAATTGAAAAAAATAAATGGTTTTAAAGCCAAACAAGAAAATATATAGGCACATGGCTTAATAAAGTAAAGCATTCATTAGGCATCTTTAACCACTTCAGCCCCGGAGGATTTGGCTGCTCAATGACTGGGCCATTTTTTGCGATTCGGCACTGCGTCATTTTAACTGACAATTGCGCGGTCGTGCGACGTGGCTTTCAAACAAAATTGGCGTCCTTTTTTTTCCCACAAATAGAGCTTTCTCTTGGTGGTATTTTATCACCTCTGTAGTTATTATTTTTTGCGCTATAAACAAAAATAGAGCGTAAATTTTGAAAAAAAAGCTATTTTTTTTTTTACTTTTTGCTAATATAAATGAAAAAAAATATATAAAAAAAACATTTTTTTTCCTCAGTTTAGGCCGATATGTATTCTTCTACATATTTTTGGTAAAAAAAATCGCAATAAGTGTATATTGATTGGTTTGCGCAAAAGTTATAGCATCTACAAAATAGGGGATTTATGGCATTTTTATTTGTATTAATATTTTGTTTTACTAGTAATGGTGGCAATAAGCAATTTTTATCGTGGCTGTGACATTATGGTGGACACATCGGACACTTTTGACGCTATTTTGGGACCATTCACATTTATACAGTGATCAGTGCTGTAAAAATGCACGGATTACTGTGTAAATGTGACTGGCAGTGAAGGGGTTAACCACTAGGGGGCAAGAAAGGGATTACGTGTGTCCTAGGGAGTGATTCTAACTATGTGGGGGCGAGGCTTACTGTGACATGACACTGATCACTGCTCCCGATTACAGGGAGCAGACGATCAGTGTCCTGTCACTAGACAGAACAGGAAAATGCCTTGTTTACTGCCTCTCTGTGACCCGATCGCGGGACACTGGCGGACATCGAGTCCAGGGAGTGCCCGCCGCATGCATTCTTAAAGGGGATGTACGGGTACGCCCATTTGCCTACTGCTGCCAATCTGCCAACGTATATTGGCGTGCAGCGGTCGGCAAGTTGTTAGATGAGTTTTATGGTCACAGTATATACTTTATTTTATTTTTTTTTCATTTTAACGTCAGCATTGTAATAACGATACAAACAATGGTTATTTTTGACAATCCAATATTTTTTTATTTATTTTTTTGGTAATTTCTTTATATAACAAGAAGTTTCATTTTAAAACATGTGCAAAAATAGTGCATAACAAGGTCACATGAATAGACAGTCATGCAAAATCAGTGGCAATGCAATAAGGTCTGCAAAGCATCAATGAGCACCCAATAAATGACAATCTGCAAATCAAGCGACTATCGACAAAAAACACGGAAGTCTCACAAAGATGTGGCAGGTGAAAGTCTCCAACATGTACAGATGAAGTGCCTTGTACACACGATCTGGCTTTTGCCCGGCCAAAAGCACATTGGAATTCCGACGGAATTCCATCGGAGTAAAAACAGGGACAGAGCATTGTCACCCTATAACAGGAAGTGCCTAAACAATGACCTTTATGGTACCCTGCCTTTGGCCAATCATGGCTCTTACAGCACATGCTGCTGTGATTGGCCAAAGCATACAGGTAAAGGGCATGCTTTGGCCAATCAGCAGCTCTCAATGCACCGCGATCTTGCAGTGCATTATGGGGCGCTCCGCTGCAGGCCAACTTTTTCCTGCGAGCGCCACATATTCTACGAACTACCACATTTACTTACGTTCGACTCGAACATCAGGACCATCCCTAGATATTACTAACCATCAATGTGATGTGTCCTGTGTGCTGCTATGTCCTGGTTAAGCATAAACCCTCCAATGCCTCCTCCCCAAGTTCACAGAACTAAGAAAATTGTGAAAGCCTCTCATTAATAGTGCCTGACTATGCCCACCTTTTCTGCCCACCTCTGCCATTCATAGAAGCAGGTCCTACAAATTCCATGAATGAAGGATGGGTGGATAATTGAAAGGTCTGTCCCCTTTATTAACCGCTTCAGCCCCGGACCATTTTGGTGGTCAAAGACCAGGCTATTTTTTGCGATTCGGCACTGCGTCGCATTAACTGACCATTTGCGCGGCCGTGCGACGTGGTTCCCAAACAAAATTGTCGTCCTTTTTTTCCCCACAAATAGAGCTTTCTTTTGATGGTATTTGATCACATCTGTGATTTTTATCTTTTGCGCTATAAAGAAAAAAAGAGCGGCAATTTAGAAAAAAATTCAATATTTTTTACTTTTTGCTATAATAAATATCCCACAGTTCAGACAAATTCTTCTACATATTTTTGGTAAAAAAAAATCGCAATAAGCATTTATTGACTGGTTTGCGCAAAAGTTAAAGCTTCTACAAAATAGGGGACTGTTTTATGGCATTTTTATTAATATATTTTTTTTACTAGTTATGGCAGCGATCAGCGATTTTTATTGTGACTGCGACATTATGGCGGGCACATCGGGAACTTTTGACACCATTTTGGGACCATTGTCATTTTTACAGTGATCAGTGCTATGAAAAGGCACTCATTACTGTAAAAATTACACTGGCAGTGAAGGGGTTAACCACTAAATGGCGCTGCAGGGGTTAAGTGTTCCCTAAGGAGTGATTCTTACTGTTAGGGGCGTGGCTACACATGACACGTCACTGATGACCGTTCCCGATCACAGGGAATGGTCATCAGTGACAATGTCACTAGGCAGAATAGGGGAATGCCTTGTTTACAAAGGCATTCCCCTGTTCTGCCCTTTCCGACCGCAGTTGCTGGCCTCCCAGGGTCATTGAGTTCCCGGGACCCGCGGCAGCACTCACTGGGCGGCAAATTTAAAGGGACGTATCTCTACGCCAATCTGCCTGCCCGTGCCAGTATGCTGGATTTTTATTTTTTTTGCTGTACTTACATTTTTTTTGTTCTTTTCACCTGGCTTCCGGGTTCTCGCTCCCCCAGGGAGTAGGCGTTCCTAAGACGAGGCATAGAGGATTGACGTGCGGGTAAAGTGCGTCACGTCTTCCGAAAATATCCGAGATGGGACTCGGCACTTTACGGCGCCTGCGCAGTCAGCTCTACACGGCAGGCGCCGTATAGCGCCGTAAAGAGCCGAGTCCCCGTCGGATATTTTCGGAAGGTGATGACGCGCTTAACCCGCACGTCGATCGTCTCCTGGGAGGATCAACACTCACTCCCAGGAGACATTGCGCAGAGCTCCCCGTCGGGGAAAAGGAGCATCACGCCCACTCCCCGCAAGGAAGAAGACCCGGAAGTGAGGCTGAAGACAGGTAAGTGTACACATTTAAGAAAAAATGACAACGAAACAAGCCTTGATTAAGGCTGGAGATAGGTTAGCGAAAAAGTTCATTTTGAGGGTGAACCTCCGCTTTAATTGACTGTGTTTCATTCACAGAAGTGGTAGTACTGGCTCCTATGAATGGAGGAGGTAGGTGAAAAGGGTGGGCAAAATTGGGCATCTTCATGAGTGCCTACCACAGCACCCATAGTCCTATTAACCTGCCCCACACCAGAAGAAGGAGGCAATGGTGTAATGTAAGCTTTTAATAATTAAATAATTGTGGCTAAATAAATATTAACATTTTTACTAATAATTTGTAATAAAATAAAAAAATTCACATTAATATTCACATTATGACCCAATTTCTTATAAGCTCTAAAGGGTGAATGCTTGTATTTGTAGTAATATGCAGTCTCTGTTTGAAGCAGCTACCTCCAACTCATGTGTTAGCAATGTAATAAATCTGTGCAGCACATGGGTCAGGGTATGGATACTTCTGTCACAGCCTAATTACATAAGCGTTTTGCTTCATAACATTCTTCCTTTGTACCGACAGAATCCAAATGGTGTTAAAACTGCTTCATTAAAAACAAATGACTTTCAACTCAGTTCTCCAATTTTATAATAACATGTTTTTTTTTTTTTTAAGGGGGGGGTTTAGTGACTCAGCACATTTTTTGACATCTTCTGTGGCTGGATGTCATTTTACAATAACAGGAATTAAACTTCGGTCACTCTTTGTGAACAACAGTAGGCTAAACATCACTTCCCAATATGAAACAAAGAGAAATCTGCTCACACCTAGGAAGCCCTAATTCGCAAAATGTTGCTCGCCAAAGACAAATCTCCAAAAAGTGCATGTCCCTGGGAATCGGCAGCTGGGAAAAGCTAAAAGTGTGAAAGATTGAAAGTGACCAGAGTTTAACTACTGTAGATCCAAATGGGTTATATAAATTAAGCTTAAAGTTTTATGTAAAGGCAAACTTTTTTTTTTTTTCTTTTAAGTTTTGGATTGCATGGTGAGAGATAAGATCCCGCTGTTGAGTTTTTATTACATTTTAATTTTGGTGACAATTGGTGACCCTTGTCATCAAGACAGAAAGTTGTTATGAGGGCATCAGGTGAGAGGAAGTAATCAAACATGAACCAATGTTCAGGTGACAACTGTACTGATCTAGTAGACTGTGTGCATCTCAAGTTTAATTCTCAATTTTATACAAAATTTGTACAGTATATTTACAACCCCCACCCCTAAAAAGCAGGAATCTCAAGGTATTTACTAGATCCTTGATTTGGTTGTCAGGACTGTTGTAAATTTGAAGAGCCCCAAATCTAAAGCCCCGTACACGGTCGAACCTTTGTCCAACCAAAATCACATCACAATTCCAACGGAATTCCATCGGAGTAAAAGAGAACATGTTCTCTATCTAAACTCCGATGGAATTCCTCGGAATTTCCGATGGAAATAATCCAATGGGGCATACACATGGTCGCAATTTCCGATGGAAAAGGTCCCTCTGACTTTTTCCATCGGAACTTCCGATCGTGTGCACGGGGCTTTAGTGAAAATGCTAAATTTTTCTCATTAAGCTGCTTAGGCAATTTGGCTTGTGTGTTTTTTGTTTGATGTTTTTTTGGGGTGGGGTGGGGGTGTAGCTAGGGTAGTTTACTACCCTAGTTACTACTACGTAGCATTCTTTGTATTTTTATTTTTATTTTTTATTTATTACAGGTACATATATAGTGCCGTAAATTTATGCAGCACTTTACATATACTGTGTATTGCATATTCACATTAGTCCCTGCCCTCAAGGAGCTTACAATCTAAGGTCCCTAACTCATGTTCAAACATACACATACTATGGCCAATTTATACAGGAGCCAATTAACCAACCAGCATGTCTTTAGAGAGTGGGAGAAAACCGAGTACCCAGAGGAAACCTACGCATGGAGAACGTGCAAACTCCAGGCAGGTAGTGTCGTGGTTCACGGTAGGCTCAGACAAAGTATTATCTCTCTGTTTTTATTCTGTTGGGGCTTATGCATCTATGAGGAGGCACTAATGTTCCCTCCTTACTGCCTTTCGTAAAACACCTAAATACCTGCACCACCACGCCACAACCGCATGGTGACTGGGCCACATTGATGGGAGCTCCTGTCTGCTGAGTGCAATGGCCTGTATAACTTTTGCCCCCGTCTGCTGCCTTTGCAGCCTACAGGGGAGCAGTTGGGGGATGGTAAAAACTCAGTTCAGCCGTGAGCTGAATACCCTTAGAAAAAAAAATATATTATTTATGGCCCTGCTGACATCAATTCTATTCCTGGTCTCTGAACTATGGTCAAGTGGCTTAGAAGGGCCAGTCATTGGGATTTTTTTATGTGCCAGCCCCTCCTGATAAATGTAGCACTACCCCCCAAAAGAGCTGCTGGTTTATTTTGGCTGGCATGTTAACTCTATTTCTCTGCCGTCTAGGGTACTGTATGAGAGCTGAAGCAAAGTCAATGTCCACACGCTGCGTTCCTTTTTCTCTGCCTTATTTACCGAACGTAGTAAAAGAACGAACAATAGATTGAAGAGGTGAAATAGGGTATAGGTAGTGGGTTCAGGTGTAGAACTTGATCAGAAGCACTCCTGCTTCCAGACATAAACTCTCGTCGCCACTATAGCCAGAGTGGGTAATGTGCCCCTGGATAGGTCTCTCTCACTAGTCCTAGCAGCCAGGGCGCTACACGGAACCTCTCTGCCACTGACCTTCCCAAAGGTGGAGATACGTTCGATCCAGAATCCTCTCACTTTAGGATTAAGCACCTGAATCTCTTCTTAAAGTAATTACTTGTGAAATCAGGAAACTGACGGGCGATCACTGCTCAGCCTTTCAGTATTAGTGCGTTCTTCAATGAAGTTCAGGCCTCCCTGAGTGTACCAGCCTCATGCTCGGTGCTCTCCAGAACAGGTACTTCATTCTGTGGCTTCCTCCCTCTAGGACGGATAGCGCAGGACCACTTTGTCAATGCAGACCCAGTCTGACTACTGGGCCTGCCCGGCAAATCACGACTCTAGACCAACGTGGTCCAGAGCCAGGAACTCTGAACACGCACCCCCGGCCAGGAGGGCCACACACAGGAGTGGTGGGACGACTGCCCAGGGCGGACGATGACGACAGCGAGGCGATCAACCCTTACTGATTGGCCGCTGAGAAAGAATACCCAACACACCTTGATCTGACTGCTGCCACCCTCGGCCTGGGGTGGAACCGACACCCCAGACAACAATAGTGGTCACCTGCAGCACCGCCATGGCTGGAACAGAGGCCCAAATTTGAAAACAAATAGGTCAGAGGTAACTAATCCTCTGACTACCCTCTAAATTTAAAGCAGGGCCAGCGGAGAAAAACAGCTGCCCGCTACATAAAAATCAGGGTTCCCAGAAGCCTTTTCCCATTTCTTGTTGGAGATGACAAGGAGTAGTTATGGAAAGTTGACAGACTTTGCAGGGAAAGCTAGATGCTACTACTGCTGATTGCTTGAAACATCTATCTATGTTTACACTGAGCTGCAGACACATTTACAATGGGGGTTATTTACGAAAGGCAAATACACTTTGCACTACAAGAGCACTGCAAGTGCACTTGAAAGTGCACTTGTAAGTGCAGTCACTGTAGACCACTGTAGATTTGATGGGAAGCTTTGAAATGAGGGGAAGCTCTGCTGATTTTATCATCCAATCATGTGCAAGCTAAAAGGCTGTTTTTATTTTCCTTGCATGCCCCCCTCAGATCTACAGCGACTGCACTTCCAAATGCACTTTCAAGTGCACTTGTAGTGCAAAGTGGATTTGCCTTTAGTAAATAACCCCCAAATGTGTTGTAAATCCTATTGCAGATTAGGAAGAGATTGCAAAATGTTTCCAGGGAGAGTTAGATTTTTCTAGTGATTGCTGAATATGTTTTTATTAAAACTGAGGCATAGACACAGACAGGGGAATATATTAAGGGTGTCTTTGACAATATTTAGAATTTGAGTGTGCCTCTAAGTAACTGTGAGTGACAGATTAATTTACCTGTTGGAAACAGGTACATGAATTTGGGATAAGCACCACCCACATGTTGAGGTGCACTGAGACCAGATTGTCAGTATGGACACACCATCTTCTGTGCAACTGAGCACCGCCCCACTGTTGCAGACAGGCCGTGTTTAATATTTATTGGACCCTGGGCAAACATTTTCTTGTAACCCCCCCTTCCATGCAATGTTGCTCTCCACATGCATTGGTTGCTAAAGGATACAACATGTCATCTCCTCACTGCCTGCACACCATGGACTGGGGAGGTTAGAGGACCCATCAATATTAGCAAAGAAAAGGTATTACAACCCATGGATAAAGGATGCTGCACACCCCTGATAATACTTGAAGAAAGAGAAATTTACCCCTAGGGGCTTTGTGTTGCAGCAAGGTATAAATAATATACAAGTTTAGTAAAAAAGTATATATTTTTTATTGGAATAAATATATATAATTATCAAAAAGAGCCCCAAAAAGGTAGAACTCAGGATATGAGCTTTGACAAAAAAAATTAATCAAGAACAGAAAAATCAATCACAAAATGGTAACAAATACAAATTTAACAGCACTGTATACATGTTGGCACTATGGACGAGAAAGCTCCTACGCGTTTCGACCTTAGTAGTAGCAGTCTTCTTCAGGGAGAAATAATTGTTATCGTAGCCATAGTTTCTAGAAAAAGAATACATGCAAGTAAATAAATAAATAGTATAAACAAACAAAAATAAAGAGGACACGTCCACCCAAACATAAATATAGATAAAAGGGTGCAAGTAGTCCTCCTACATGAATATGGTAGGGAGTCACTGAAGCTTGCTAAGAAATAAAGCAAGGGCTAAGGTAAGGCCTTGTTCTCAAAATCATAGAAAGCTTGTATTTTTCTGCAAATGGGGTACATTAGTGGTATATTGGTATATAAGGGATCTGGATTTTAGAAAAAAAAAGGTGAACTTATTTTACATTTAAAGCCTTAAGCCCCAATACACACTATTAGTTTTCCTGCAGGTTTTTATTATCAGGTTTACCAAAACCATCTAATATGAGGTCAAACCTTAAAAGGGTTGTAAAGGTAAATGTTTTTTTCACCTTAATGCATCCTATGCATTAAGGTGAAAAAACATCCGACGGTACCGCCACCCCCCCAAACCCCCGTTTTACTTACCCGACCCCTTGAAAGTCCCACACACGTCCACGTGATTCTCTTCGGTTACCAGCCTGGCCGTTGATTGGCTAGGCTGGACGGATTGACAGCAGCGCAGCCATTGGCTGGCGCTGCTGTCAATCACAGCAGATGACGCGGCGTGCCGGGGGGCGGGGCCGAGTGATACAGTCGGCGGCTATGCCCGCCGCTGTATCACGGGAGCGTGCTCGCAAAAGCTTTCCACCATGCTCGCTCGCATGAAGGTAGAAAGCTTTTGCCAGGAGGAGCCGAGACAGCCACCGAGGGACCCCAGAAGACAGGGTTAGGGGACACTCTGTGCAAAAATGAGCTGCACAGTGGAGGTAAGTATAACATGTTTGTTATTTAAAAAAAAAAAATTGGCCTTTAGTGACCCTTTAAGAGTTTCAATTCGTATGCAATCAGGCAGGCCCTGTACATGGTTTTGGTAAACCTGAAGAGAAAAATCTGCAGGAAAACTGAGTGTGTATGGGGCTTAACACCTGCTAACACTTTTTAGGCAGTTACAGCAACAGTTTTTTTTATCATTGTTTTGTTACAGCAACAGTTTTTTGTACATAAATAAATAAAAGCTGACCATCGTAAGCAATCCTGTCAGTGTTAAATGGTTTATATGAACCCTCTAGCTGCCTCTTTTGCTGGACAGTTTTGTCTGTTAAAGGAATTTGAAACTGGTGATATAGAATTACTGGGTGGATCATCGGGTAACAATAAATAAAAAGAGCTTAAAAAATAAAACTACTGTAGCCACCAAATCTAAAAATTGGTAAGTTGCAATACATTTTTTCAAAAACCAAACTTATGCTATATGCTGTGTATATATATATATATATATCAGCACCATAATCATCCTACATGTTGGCTATTATTTTCATTTAGTAGCTCTCAGGATTTTCACAATATATATAGTATATGCTGTTTTATATGTGCAAAATATGTGATGCCAGAATACCTTATCGCTGATGCTGTCCATGACGTTCTGTAACATCAGATACAGCTTAGAGGCAGCTCCCAATCATTTAACTGAAAAGTTTGGAGTTTTTCCCATGTCACTCTTAAAGTAACATAAAAAAAGCAGGCCTCTTTCCTCTAAATGGGATTTTTTACAGGCCCCCCCATGAGGGAAGCCCACTTTCCAGTGCAATTTATGACATTCCTTGTCTGTTAAAAGTGGTAAGAACTGTGGTTTCAGCTGACTTTAATGGGAATTAGCCTAAAATTCATGTTTTGAGGATAGGTTTGATGAACGGCCATCAAATTGAGCCCAGACGGATTTGCTCATCCCTACTTATTACTATATATTGGTTTAATTTAGCAGTGTCACTAGTCAGTGTTGACCCCCATCCAAATTAAAATAAAACAATTATACAACCCTAGCCAACATGTTTGTCTTCTTTAGGTGTATACTAGTCACTTGCAACATGTTTATTACCTCTCTATATATCACTGTTGACCATTGAACTACATTGCCACCCTCCTTCTTTGTAAAAGTACACATGGACCTGGATGGGAACAACACCAGAGTGAGCGATCTTAGTTTTTGTAATCAAATGAGAGGAGAACAAATGGGAAACCGGATAGATGTGCTTCTGAATTGAGAGAATAATTAGCTGTTTGATCTGCTAATGGTTTGGTGAGAAGTTTTATTACAAACGGCTATGGGATTCTGTGCATTCTGGGAGAAAGGGCGTTACTAAAAGTAGAGAAAGAAATGGAAATAAAGCACATTCCATCTCCTCCCTACAATCAATGAATAGGCCAAGACATAAAGCCAGGCCACACATTGTGTCTTCTGATCATGGAACTTAGGACAAAATAGCTGTTGTGTCTGCAAATTATTACCAACCAAAGCCGCATTACTATTGTGGAGCGTATTGTAGAACCTTTTGGCTCTCCTCGCTGCTGTCTAACACCACTTACTTTGCAATAAGTGGGTATTTCTAATGGATTGACCTCCAATGTACACAGTTGTTTCCAAATGTCTTTTTCACATAACGGCATTACAGTTTCAGAATACTTACATATCTTACCTATGACAAACTATTATTTTTTATAGGGGAATAAACCTTCAAGACCAGAAGTTCCAAGGATTTTCACGATAATAGACTCCTAATCAAGCCATTTGTCAGACTGTCGAATCATTATCATCTCCAGTCCTATTAGAAAGCAGTGTGAATCAATGTCAATAGCTTAGTTTAACTTCACATGTTTATAGCTAGAATAAAACAGCTGAAAAAATATCCTAAGGACTTTATCATATGTAAAAACAGAAAACCAGAAGAGCACAAACTAGATACAATTTGTGGGAATTTGTGAATTTCATGGTTTATTTCCTATCACAACATGGAATCAAAACATTACTGGCAACCTTGATTCTCCACATTGATTTCAGGTTCAATAAAGCAGAGAATCCTATTTTAATTTCTTTAATTATTCAGCGATCCAGTTCCATAACACCATAATTTGCTTCCCCTACCACCAGTTAAAATCTCTTGACCTGGACCCTGAACTACACAAAGTAAATGTCTCTATACTAAGGGCCAGATCCACAAAGAAGTTACGTTGGCGTATCTATTGATACGCCGCGCAACTTCTAGGATGCTCCGGCGTATCTTTTTTCTGTATTCAGAAAACAAGATACGCCGGAATTTTGCTAAGATCCGACTGGCGTAAGCCTCTCACGCCGTCGTATCTTAGTTGCACATTTACGCTGGCCGCTAGGTTGCGCTTCCGTAGATTTACGCAAGGTATATGCAAATTAGGTAGATACGCTGATTCACGAACGTACGTCCGCCCAGCGCATTTTTTTACGTCGTTTACGTAAGGCTTTTACCCCTGCTATATGAGGCGTACGCAATGTTAAGTATGGACGTCGGGCTACCGTCAAACATTTTACGTCGTTTGCGTAAGTCGTTTGCGAATAGGGCTGTGCGTAAGTTACGTTCACGTCTAAAGCATTGACGATTTGCGGCGTTATTTCGGAGCATGCGCACTGGGATTCTTTCACGGACGGCGCATGCGCCGTTCGTAAAAAACGTCAAATACGTGGGGTCACGATTAGTTTGCATAGCCCCCAACCAGCCTCTTTTGAATTAGGCGGGCTTACGCCGCCCGATATACGCTACACCGCCGTAACTAAAGGCGTAACTTCTTTGTGAATACAGTTCTCACCTTTCTAAGTTATGGCGGCGTAGCGTTTCTCAGATACGATACACCCGCCTAAAGATAGGCGCATGTACGTGGATCTGGCCCCAAGTGTTTTAAGATGTTTTGTGATTTTATTAGATGGCTCTACTTGCTTTATTTTAAAGAAGTAATTTTTAAAATGTTATGAGTTGTAGGCACTTCGTTGGCTGTAGCACTGTAAAGCAAGGCAGTCATGATTAATGTAAGGCAGGAAAATTTTCACCTTGAGCCCCATTACAATAATCTTCAACAGAAAACATTTATATTCAAGTAATCCTAATGGTTTGGATATAGTATATATATCATTTCTTAAGGATCAAGTAATAATCCAAGCATATAAAGAATGTGTGAAAATAGACTAGTTTAGGAATTTGCACATGCAAACCTCTCAGCAGCCTGCAAAGTTAAAATGAATTACATAAATCCACCTGCATGTGGTTTGGAGCTGAAACTCTGCATAACTCATACATTTTAATGCATTGCACCTCTGAACTAGGGGCCAGATTCACAGCGGAGATACGACGGAGTATCCCAGATACCCCGTCGTATCTCTCAGAGTATCTATGCGACTGATTCAAAGAATCAGTTACGCATAGATAGCCCTAAGATCCGACAGGTGTAATTGTTTTACACTGTCGGATCTTAGGATGCAGTACCGCAGTCGCCGCTGGGGGGAGTTTGCGTCGTAAACCAGCGTCGGGTATGCAAATTAGGAGTTACGGCGATCCACAACGGTTTTTCGCGTTCGCTACGTCGCCGCTAGTCTAGTTTCCCGTCACAAAGTTAGTCGTCCTTTTGGGTGCCTTAACTTTACACAGCAAAGGTATTGCTGTATAAAGTATGGCCGTCGTTCCCGCGTCGAAATTTAAAAATTCACGTAGTTTGTGTAAGCTGTCCGGGAATACTGAATTACGCTACGCACGTCGCCGTTCGAAAAAATAACGTCACTGCGCGCAAAGCACGGCGGGAATTTCGAAACGGAGCATGCGCAGTAGGTCCGGCGCGGGAGTGTGCCTAATTTTAATGGCACACGCCCATTTAAATTACGCGGGCTTACGCCGGAGGCCGCCGGCGTAGTTTTCATTGCAAGTGCTTTGTGAATCAGGCACTTGCAATGAAAACTTGCGGCGGTGTAACGTATCTATGATACGTTACGCCGCCGCACTTCAACCTGAATCTGGCCCTAGGTGCATAGATTTTTCTTAATTTTGAATTAAAACTGATTTTATTGACTTTAGTCACTGATCTAAACAAAATTGTACATAAGGTTGACATGGATGAAAAAAAATTGACAATTTACAACTTAAAACAGAAAGAACTTTCTTCAAAAAATTCTTAGTAAGCTCTGGGGCAAGCATTTGCTTTCAGAAGTAACTGTCAGTCCATCTGGAGACACACTATCTCAAAATAAATACACCTGATCCTGGAAAGCCCCAGAGTTTGTAAGAAAATTTACACCATGAAGACCAAGGAGCTGTCAACACAGCTCCAAGGTAAAGTCCAAAAAAAATACAGTGAGGATTGAGTTACAAAATAGAAACACAATCATTAAACAACCCTAATCAATCACCTGCCATTAAATCCATAATTAAAAAAAAAATCTAATTAATTAAAGAATAAAAGAATATAACTATATCTACAGAGGGCTATAAAGCAAAATCCAGGGATAGGGTAAGGTGGAAATTAGCCAGGGAAGCAATCTATAGGCTGGTGATCTCTGAAGGAACCTAAAGTAGCTAAGGTAGAAGAAAACATCCATGGGACAACTATAACAGAAACACAATTTTTTTTAAAAGAAAGAAGGGATCTTAAAGGTGCGTATTATACAAATAGGCTCGGTTCTCACTAGCCTGACTTCAAAGTCACGCAACTTTCAGGGCAACTTTGGAGATTGACTTTGATACGACTTTGATGTGACTTTTTACACTCTGCGGTATTAAAGTGGTATCAGATTTGGACCAAAGTAGTGCGGGTAACTTTTCTGAAGTCAGAAAGACTTGTGTAGTATCAGTTAAGACAGATCTTATAGGGAAACACTGAATTTCATGTGTCATCCGAGTTGGTGTCTCAAGTCACATCATTGTCAACCGAGCCTCAATCTAAGACATTTTTGAAAAAGTAAAAACATTAAAAAATTTTGATATATCAATTTTTAAAATGCTAGTTAAACCATTATTAAAATCATACAATCTCTTTGGTTGTCATTTCATAGTGGTGACAGCGATGTGGTTCCCAACATGTTTTGCCTAAATAGGCTTTTTCAGGGGAGATGCCACTAACAGATTTCAGATTGATTTGTATATATTTTCATGCAGTCTGAAATTTGGTACTGGCATTTCCCCTGAAGAAGCCTATTTCGGCAAAATATGTTGGGAACCACATCACTGTTACTGCTATAAAATGGCGACAAAATAGACTGTGTGATTTGAATAATGTTTTCATTAATATTTAAAAATTTGATTTATCAATAAAACTATTATATTTATACTTTTTAAAAAAACAAATGTTGGATTAATTGTATAATACGCACCTAATATCTCTATAAAGTCCCTTATTTTTTTCTAAAAAAAGATTTTGTTGCAATTTGGCATGTGACACTTATACATTGGTACATTTATTGCCTACATACACGATTATTCTAAAACAGAAACACTTCACAAAGATGGGCTTTATAAAAGAGAGATGAGATAAAAGCCATTGCCGAAACAGAACCCATATCAAGTTCCATTTGGAAGTGCGCTGCCATACTATTCAGAATTATTGAGTTGCCATAAAACAGTACAAAAATGCATTCCGTGATTCCTGTCTTAGGAAGGGTGTGTTTTACTGCAAAAGAAGTATGAGGCAGCAGGCTTAGTGTCAGTTGGGTCATGAGAGCAAATCCAACCCATACTGAACTCCTTGTCTGTCTCTTGTGGTTTGCACCTGCCCATGGTGACTTATAAGAGCTGGTGGTAAGTTGACCCTGATTGACGTATACAGGCTGAGTATTGAAACACACACTTGCTTTGTATGAAAGGTAACCATTTCTATTTACAGTATGGAAGCACAGAAACCGCAGCTATCCTAGTTTCTACATTACCAAATGGAACAAAAGAGCCACCCACAATTTCACATGGTTATTAGTCATTCCGGAATGCAATCTGATCTGAGTACAGGTGTTCTGCAGTTCATAATAACAAAACCGGAACAGCATGAAGGCACAACCAAATATTTTATAAGATAACAGATTTTTCTAGATGTATGTGAAAAAAAAAGCTGTTTTATCAATTTCCCCCTGTCTTGAGGGACCACAGGGAGACAGAGTTGTGCCCATAACCATTAGATTTGTTTGAGTGCTGTTCAATAAATGACATCTGTCACCTTTTGTGTCTTTCTTTATCACTTGCTTAAATCATGGCGATTGTTCTCTAAATGACACAAAGAATTTGAGGCATGTGGATTCCAACTTGACAAAACCAAACTACTCAATGGGACATCTGTGTACCGAAAGGCTATTTGGAGGATTTGGCAAGTGAAGACGGAGAAACAGGTGAGATACAGATAAATAAGGTGTACTTTTCACAGCAAATACAGTTCTGAAGGTCACGCTATGGGAGGGAACGCAAAACAAAATGCACAGAAATCCACGCGGCTACAGACTATTGGAAATAGTATCATATGACTCGGATCGGTATTTAAAGCTAAACTCTGGTCACAAAAACTTTGATTTAACCACTTCAAGTTCAGACACTTTCACCCTCTTACAGTCCAGGCCATTTTTAAATTTTCAGCACTGTCACACTTTGAATAACAATAAAGCTGCGTACACACGATCAGTCCATCCGATGAGAACGGTTTGATAGACTGTTTTCATCCGTTAACCGATGAAGCTGACTGATGGTCCGTCACGCCTACACACCATCGGTTAAAAAACTGATCGTGTCAGAATGCGGTGACGTAAAACACAACGACGTGCTGAAAAAAACGAAGTTCAATGCTTCCAAGCATGCTTCGACTTGATTCTGAGCATGCGTGGATTTTTAACCGATGGTTGTGCCTACTAATGATCGGTTTTGACCTATCGGTTAGGAATCCATCGGTTAAATTTAAAGCAAGTTGGCTTTTTTTTAAATAACTCATGGGGCCCACACACGATCGGTTTTGACCGATGAAAATGGTCCATCACACCGTTGTCCTCTGTTTAACCGATCGTGTGTACGAGGCCTTACTCAGTCATGCAACACTGTATCCAAAGGATTCTTTTTTCTTCTTTTTTTGTGAGACATATAGAGCATTCTTTTGGTGGTATTTAATCCCCATTGAGCTTTTATTTTTTGCTATATATATATAAAAAAAATAATGGAAATTATCAACAAAAATAAATGTTTTCCTAGTTTTTGTTATACAATTTTGCAAACCTTCTGCGTAAATTTAGTCAACATGTATTCTGCTACATTTCTTTGGTAAAAAAAAAAAATGAGCATCTATTATCTAGTCTGTATGAAAGTTTTAGATTTTACAAACTATGGTATATATGGTGCCTTGAAAAAGTATTCATACCCCTTGATATTTTCCACATTTTGTCATGTTACAGCCAAAAAACGTAAATGTATTTTATTGGGATTTTATGGGATATACCAACACATAGTGGCACATAATTGTGAAGTGGAAGGAAATTGATAAATGGATTTCAACATTTTTTTGTAAATTAAATTGTATAAAGTGTGGTGTGCATTTTTATTCAGCCCCCCTGAGTTAATACTTTGTAGAACCTCCTTTCACTGAAATTACAGATGCAAGTCTTTTGGGAATGTCTCTACCAGCTTTGCACATCTAGAGAGTGAAATGTTTGCCCATTCTTCTTTGCAAAATACCTCAAGCTCTGTCAGCTTGGATGGAGAGCGTCCGCGAACAGCACTTTTCAAGTCTTGCCACAGATTCTCAATTGGATTTAGGTCTGAACTTTGGCTAGGCCATTCTAACACATGAATATTCTTTGATCTAAACCATTCCATTGTAGCTCTGGTTGCATGTTTAGGGTCGTTGTTTTGCTGGAAGGTGAAATTCCGCCCCAGTCTCAAGTCTTTTGCAGATTCAAACAGGTTTTCTTCTAAGATAGCCCTGTATTTGGCTCTATCCATCTTCCTATCAACTCTGGCCAGCTTTCATGTCCCTGCTGCTGTGTTCAGGGTGATGTGCAGTTTTGCTTTTAGGTCAAAGTTCCATTTTGGTCTCATCTGACCAGAGCACCTTCTTCAATGTGTTTGCTGTGTCCCCCACATGGCTTCTTGCAAACTGCATACGGGACTTCTTATGGCTTTCTATAAACAATATCTTTCTTCTTGCCACTCTTCCATAAAGGCCAGATTTGTGGAGAGCATAACTAGTTGCCGACAGAGTCTCCCACCTGAGCTGTAGATCTCTGCATCTCCTCCAGAGTTACCATGGGCCTCTTGACTGCTTCTCTGATTATTGCTCTCCTTGCCTGGCCTGTTAGTTAAGGTGGACAGCCATGCCTTGATAGATTTGCAGTTATGCCATACGCTTTCCATTGTCAGATGATGGATTGAACAGTGCTCTGTGGGATATTTCTTAATAACCTAAAACTGCTTTAAACGACTCCACAACTTTATCATTGGAAAAAGAAAAGGTACCCCTAGGGGCTTTGAATTGCAGCGGTAAATAAAGATGATAAAAATTTAGAAAATTTGTAAAAAAGTATAAAGTTTATTGAAATTAGAATCATATAAGTAGAAAAAAATGTCTGATGGGAATCAGAACATGAGCTCCAAGGAACATGAACAAAGGCTAATATACATATGAAACAACTGATAAAAGTGAATACAACATTGTGAATAATTACTATGGACGCTAAAACCCCAACGTGTTTCGACCTTTGTAGTAATTGCGGTCTTCTTCAGGGGGAAAAAAGATTTGCGAACATGGATTCTACAATAAAATATATGCATGTCAAACATTATATACACATTTGCAAACAGCTATGTATAGCTTTCACATAACATGTTCAAGCATTGAACAATTAAGAAATACATACCAAGGTGAATGTTGAAACCAAGATCAGCAGTCAGCCAGTGACCCAGCCACCAAAGAGCAACCCACAAAGAGGTCCAGACAGGAAAGAGGATGGTCAGATTGAGAAATAGACCAGACTGTGGGGCAGAAAAGATCACCCCCAGGCCTACCCCCAGCCTCCTTTGCAAACAACTTTATCATTGACCTTGGTGTGTTCATTGGTCTTCATGATGCTGTTTGTTCACTTAGGTTCTCTAACAAGCATCTGAGGGCTTCACAGAACAGCTGTATTTATACTGAGATTAAATTACACACAGGTGCACTCTATTTACTAATTAGGTGATTTCTGATGCCAATTGGTTCCACTAGGTTTTAGTTAGGGGTATTAGGGGGTTGAATACAAATGCAAGACCATTTATCATTTTCCTCCTACTTTACATCTATGTGCCACGTTATATTGGTCTATCACATAAAATCCCAATAATTATTTTTTATGTTTTTGGTTGTAAAAATGACAAATTGTGGAATAATTCAAGGAGTATGAATATTTTTTCAAGCCACTGTATATTTGAAAATTGACCAGTCCTATTGTACTGACTACCTGTCTCATTTATTGAGGCCCTAAAATGCCAGAACAGTACAAATACCACAAATTAAGCTTTTTTGGAAAGCTGACAGATCAGGGTATTTAGTAAGAGGCAATGTGAGTTTTTTTAAGTTGAAATTTTGTCACAATTTTTTGGAAAATGGAGAAATTAAAAATCTTTTTATTTTTTCACAAAGTTGCCCTTTTAACAAGATATTTCTCTCTCACACACACACACACAATAGGCATACATAGAATTACACCCCAAAACACATTTTGCTATGCCTGCCGAGTGTGGAGACTTGTTCACAGCCTAGATGCATAGAAGGGTCCAAAATCCAAGGACCACCTTTGGGCTTTCAAGGGACATGAATTACGCATGTAATTTCCTGATTACCTATTACATTTTTGGAGGCCCTGGAGCACCAGGAAAGTGGAAATGCCCCCAAAATGACTACATTTTGGAAAGCAAACATTCCAAGGTATTTTCTGAAAGGCTTAGGCCTCGTACACACGACCAGTTTCCTCGGCAGAATTCAGCTGCCGAGGAAACTGGTCGTGTGTACACTTTCGGCCGAGGAAGCCGACGAGGAGCTCGGCGAGGAAATAGAGAACATGTTCTCTATTTCCTCGTTGTTCTATGGGAGCTCTCGTCCCGCCGAGCTCCTCGGCGGCTTCAGTGCTGAACTGGCCGAGGAACTCGATGTGTTTGGCACGTCGAGTTCCTCGGCCGTGTGTACGAGGCTTTAGTGTGTCAGGGCCTGGATCTGGATCCACGACCTATGCTCTGTCTGGCAGTAACTCTTCTTGCTGAACCACCTGGAATGCTGGACAGCTCCCTAGAGAATTCCTTGAATGATTTTGCCTTGAACCTTGTTTGTTTTAAACCTTGAACCTTTGTCTGTTCCCATGTACTTCCAATTAAAGGCCTCCCTTTGCACTTCCTGTTTACCAGGTTATTGTGCTCCCTCTTGCCAATATCTAGCTCTTGTCACTCCTGATGCCATCCATATCTTTGTAACCACGTGTTACCGACATTTGGCTAGTTCCTTGGCTATGTTTCTGCTTCATCCCAACCTGCAACCCCTCATTACTGAACTTTGGCTTGTTTACTGACTACACTTCTGCTTATTCTACTTGCTATATTTTCTACTGAACCCCAGCTTGCTCACTTGCTGATGGGGTTCTCCTGAGGACTATGACCTGGTACTAACATGCAGCAAAACCCATTTCCACTATCATGAGCTCTGGTGAACACTAGTTAGTACTTACACTCTGAACCTCAGGTTAGCCTGTGTTATCCGTCCAAGGTGACCTGCTTCTGTACTTATCAAGCTGGTCGATGGGTGCCTCACTACTGCTATAGCTGCTGGTCTCTGAGTCTGACTTCAGATCATAATATAATGGGGTTGAACTTGATTTACTAAAATTGGAGAGTGCAAATTCTGGTGCAGCACTGCATATTAGCCAATCAGCTTCTTACTTCACTTTTGGCCTGATTATACAGTATACCAGGCATTGTATCTTGTGTATCACACAAATCAACCAATTGTGTCAAAACCAATGTACTGTAATGGTCAGCTCTATACAAATGATCAGGGAATATAGCTTAGTGAAGTATCACCTATCGCAGTCCCAGTTCCTAAAAACACTACCTGATCCTCATACCTGCTCTGAGTCAATGATTCATGAAGTATTAAAGCCAGAGGGTTGGAGAAAAAGCCAATCAGCTAGCACAGAGGTCAGTAAAGTTTGTCCCAATTTTTCTCTCATGAGTAAACACAGTTGCACGTTGAAGCCTAATTTCAGTTCACAATCTCTGTATTGTAAATTATGATAGCCACACTTGTCTCCTACAGACCAGGGCTCAAGTCCTACGGGAACACGTGGGAACGGAGTTCCTGCACTTTTTTCACAGCAGTAACTGAGTTCCCTTTGCAGGACTAGAACAGCCGAGCCGCCTGAGCCAATCCTTCACTAAGTGGCGATGCCCAGCTCGAGTCACTGTCAGGGGCAGGCGAACCTTAGTAATCCTTTATGTTACTGGCCGCTTCCTGTATATGGGTTCATGAGGTAGTGTGCGGGTATTCCGTCACTTCCTCGATGCCGCAATGTCTCCTGGGAGCTTTTGTCATTGTTCCCAGAAGACATTGCGGAGGTCTGCCGTGAGTTATCGCGGGATTTAGAAAGAACTTACTAAGCTACAGTGGATCGAAAAAAAAAAATATGCTTAGTAGGTTTAGTAATTATGCATATGAGCATATCATTTTTTTTTTGGTGGGGGAGTGGATCTTGGGTGGGAGTTCCCACACTTTTTTCCCCAGGACTTGACCCCTGCTAAAGACCACTTAGAATTCACAAACATAACATCAGTAAATATAGTCTAAAAATGTATTAAAAAAGGATCATACGTGCATTAAGAGCATAAATTAAATACCAAGTCAATAAGAGGTACTGTATGTGTTCGTAGATTTGTTTTCAGATTCTTCCTTCCAAATAAATGAATGTTTTATTAAAAAAAATACCTATTATTGTAGAGCAGCGTATTTAAAATGGGGTAGTATAGTATTTTTGTTAAAGAGATATAGCTTTCCATTTGTTCATGTTTTTTCTGCCAGCGCTGGGAACCTCTTGCAGATTCTTTGCACAAATTTCTGGTAGACGTGGTAATGGTCCAGCAGAGATTGAGGCCCCGTACACACGACGGAGGAACTCGACATGCCAAACACATCGAGTTCCTCGTCGAGTTCGACTTTTCCCATTGACTAACGAGAAAATAGAGAACATGTTCTCTTTTCGGCCCGACGTACACACGACTGAGTTTCTCGGCAGAATCCAGCTCCGACCGAGTTTCTGGCTGAATTCTGCCGAGAAACTCGGTTGTGTGTACGGGGCCTCACAGTTTACTATGGTGACTAAGGTAGGATGTGCCAATGAACTGTGTATTGACATGGCAACTTGAAGCCCGACCCAAGAAATAGAAAAAAACTCTGGAGATAGGTGTAGCAAGCACTGTCACTCTAGGAAACTAAATATTTGTAAAAACACCTTGCTTATATGATTTAACGGAAAGCAAGGCATGTTATAAAAAGGATTCAAACTTTTTGATACCATGGCATATTTGCAATAACATATTTGGCTTACATGTGGGATAACATGCACTTAAGTGGTATTTACAAGCATAATTATGCAGCATACAGTATATCTAACACCTGTCCCTATCTTCATGCATGACTTTACACTTGCCTGTGATCAAGACTATATGCCAAAATGCATTAGCCCCTTTGGACTGACTATTTTGAAGAAATAAACATCTTTTAATGGGCTCTGAAGTTGCCTGCTATACAGTATTTGTTTTTGAGTTCTATATATACTGGACAGAGGCCGTTTGAGCTGGAGCAGCTAGTGGAGGATTCCATCGATTCCATCTCTTATCTGTGAGGATTTTTCCCCAATGTGAGTGCTGCACCTATGTTTGCTTTTCCTGTAAAATAAATGTTTTCGTTATGTGCACGAACACGAGTGTAGTGTTAATTACGTAGACGGAAATATTTTCATCATAATTTTCGTCAGCTACGTGTTTTCAGTGCCGAAAACTAAACTAAAAATTTAATTTAGTCAAATGACGAAAACTATGACCAGGGACGTTTACCCACCTGACTTTGCTTGGAGTTTTGCCTGTCTGTTAAAGCCCCAGCCCCTTGCCAAGCTGTATTGGCTCAGAGACGTAGGCTCCCTCTTTCTGCCTGCTGCCCAGGGGCGGACTGACAACTCATGGGGCCCCCGGGCAATAGAAGATTATGGGGCCCCTCTGGCTTACAGATGGCCACCACGCCAGGAGGTAGTGCAGAGGCGGGCAGCTAAAATCTTGGGATATTCACATTAAAAGCATGTCATTTTCGGACATATCAGGGACAGATCTAAAAAAAAACACAGATTTTTACATACTGTCCCTGGTTTTACTGAGCCTGGCAACCCGGATGGGGCCCCCTAGTGGCATGGGGCCCTCGGGCAGTGCCCGAGTGACTCAATGGTCAGTCCGCCCCTGCTGCTGCCTGGGAGTTCTGAAACAATTCCCTGCAAACCACATGGTCAGTGTTTGCCCTCCAAGTAAGGTAGCAGTGCTAAGCACTGTGTAAAATAACAGCCTCCCCAGACCAGTTCTCTGCCCTGTCCACTCCCTCACTCCCATTTAGTTCCCCAACCTCCCTACATGTTATTAGATGTTTACTCCAGGAGTATATAATGAGTTTGGAAATTCTAGAGAAATGCTTACATAATGCATTACAATTTAACTAAACCCATTTGATTTTAGTAGACCAAAATGTATGGGAGATTTTAGTCAACTACAATACGACTACAATTAAAACTACTGTATTCAGATGACTAAAATAGGACTAAAACTAAAACGGTATCTTAGTCAAAAGACTATAGCTTAAACCAAATCGAAATCTGACATCAAAGTGAACATATTTTAGAGCTCTCTTACTCTAAAGCCGTGTACATGCGATCGGTTTGTCCGATGAAAAAAGGCAGATGGACTGTTTTCACCGGACAAACCGATCTTGTGTGGGCCCCATCTGTCTTTTTTCCATCGGTGTAAAAAAATAGAACATGTTTTAAATTTTTCCTATGGATAAAAAACCGATAGAAAAAAAAACGATCGTCTGTGGGGAAGTCCATCAGTTAAAAATCCACGCATGCTCAGAATCAAGTCGACGCATGCTTGGAAGCATTGAACTTGATTTTTCTCAGCACGTCGTAGTGTTTTACGTAACCAGGTTGGACACGATCGGATTTTTGACCGATGGTGTGTAGGCAAGACTGATGAAAGTCAGCTTCATCGGATATCCGATAAAAAAATCCATCGGATTAGATTCCATCCGATATCCGATCGTGTGTACAGGGCTTTACTCTAAAGCCCTGTACACACGATCGGTCCATCCGCTGAAAACGGTCTGATGGACCGTTTTCATCGGTTAAAAAAACGATAGTGTCAGAATGCGGTGACATAAAACACAACTACATGCTGAAAAAAACGAAGTTCAATGCTTCCAAGCATGCGTCGACTTGATTCTGAGCATGTGTAGATTTTAACCGATGGACGTGCCTACAAACGATCGTTTTTTTTCTATCGGTTAGGTATCCATCGGTTACATTTAAAACAAGATTGCTTTTTTTTAACCTTTGGATAAATAACCGATGGGGCCCACACACGATCAGTTTGGTACGATGAAAACGGTCCATCAGATCGTTCTCATCGGTTTGACCGATCGTGAGTACGCGGCATTATGCCTTGTACACACGGTCTGACTTTTGACCATGCAAAAGTCCACCATGAGTCCGTCGAAAGTCCGATGGAAAGATAGAGAACAGGTTGTCTATGTAAGGTCCGTCGGACTTCCGAGAAAAAAAGTCCGATGGAGGCTACACACGGCCGGACTTTCTGAGAAAAAAAGCCCATCTGACTTTTTTCCTCAGAAAGTCTGGCCGTGTGTACTAGGCATAAGACATATAGCAACATGTGACCCACAGCAAAAATACAGGTGCCACTCCAGTCCGATTGCGTAAAACAAACCGCTAACAAGGATAGATCTTTGGGGGCAGAGTGAAACATGTGGGGTGCGGTGGCCTGGTTGGAGCCCGGGCTGAGGCTGTCATATACCTCCTCACAGGATTTAGCTGTGATGTGCGACTTTTAGGACTCCTTTTCCTTATGCCAACATGTGTTCCTATACATTTTCATATATGCTGAACAGAATTTTTTCAATACAACCCAAGAAATTAGATGAATGGCAAAAGTCAAGACAAAACATATAAAAGGAACATGAAGGACTTTTATTTTTCAATGCAACACAGCACACTACTAGAAACAATGGGGTGGATTCAGGTACGACTTGCGCCCTCTTACGGAGGCGCAGCGTACCGTTTTAACGCTGCGCCTCCGTAAATGACCTGCACTACGCTTCATTCACGAAGCAGTAGCTACGTAATTTGCACGGGCGCTCCTTTAAACTGCCCGGCGTAAGGGCGTGTAATTTAAATGATCCCGTAGGGGGCGTGGATCATTTAAATTAGGCGCGTTCCCGCGCATGCTCCGTCGGGAAACTTTCCCGACGTGCATTGCGGCAAATGACGTCGCAAGGACGTCATTTGCTTCAACGTTAACGTAAATGGCGTCCAGCGCCATTCACGATTCACTCACGCAAACAACGTAATTTTCAAACATCGCGACGCGGGAACGACGGGTATACTTAGCATTGGCTGCCCCTGCTAATAGCAGGAGCAGCCTTAGGTGGAACCCGACGAACGTAAACGACGTAAAATGCGTACGTAGGGCGCACATACGGTTGTGAATCGGCGTTAGTATGCAATTTGCATACTCTACGCTGACCACTACGGGAACGCCACCTAGCGGCCATCGTAAGAATGCAGCCTAAGATACGACGGCATAAGAGCCTTATGCCAGTCATATCTTAGGCCCCGTACACACCATAGAATCTATCCGCAGATAAATCCCATCGAATGGGTTTCAGCGGATAGATTCTATGGTGTGTACACTCCGGCGGATATTTATCCGCGGATCTTTCCGAATTCCAGCAGATAAATATTTGTCGACATGCACAGAATATCTATCCGCTGGAATCGGATCCCACGGATGGATCCGCTGGTCTGTACAGACTCACCGAATCCATCCGTCCGAAGGGATCCCCCGCATGCGTCGTAATGATTTGACGCATGCGTGGAATTCCTTATATGACAGCCTTGTGCACGTCGCCGCGTCATAATCGCGGCGACGGCGCGACACGTCATCGCCAGAGGATTTCGGCGCGCATTTCAATGCGATGGTGTGTACACGCCATCGCATAGAAATCTGCTGAAATCCTCGAGAGGATTTATCCGCGGATACGGTCCGCTGGACCGTATCCGCGGATAAGTCCTCTCGTGTGTATGGGGCCTTAGGCTGCAGTCGGCGTATCAAGCTTTCTGAATACAGAAAAGTCGTTACGCCGGCGCAACTAAGCAATTGCGCTGCGTAACTATGGTTAGGCAGGCGCAATTGCTTACTGAATCCACCTAAATGTCACTGTGATATACAGCAAAATACATGACAGCACAGCAGATAAGAACAAGTAGTTTGCAAAGCTATTACCTGACTTTGCAAGAATTAGAATGTTAGAAAGAGTAAAATAAACCAGCTGAAAAACTTTGGAATACTAAACTATAATCACTTTAAAGCCACATCACACCCCCTCCTTTTTTTGGGGAAATGTGCTCTTTAGGTCAAAAGTTAGTAATTTTGCTTGCCAGTGATGGACTTTCCTGGGATTTAGATCAATAGTTCACTGACACAGAAGTAGCATGAAAGTTTACACAAAGTCATTGTCACCCCCTGCAGAACCATTTGAAATTCAAGTTTAAAAAGCTTAATCATATCTTTTCCCCATTTTTTAACCTCTAAATTCTAAGGTACTCACAGTAAACAGTAGAGCCAAACAAAATGATGTGCTTAAGATGATAGCAGTGTCACATAATGAGTTGAATATAGTAATTGTAGTCATTTTAAACTCTCACCAGAATATCTGACCCAGCATAAGTTAAATCAAGCTCATATGTTATGTGGTGTCTTTTATCTTATCAGGTGAATGAATGAATGAATGAATGAATGAAAACTTATAAAGCGCGGCGCATGCGAACTGAATCGCTTCTGGGCGCTAGTTGTTCGTGTCTCATGACATCAAAAGAGCAGAGTTTTGATCTGTCTTCTGAAAGTCAGGTGGTTTTCCTCCAACCTCCAACAAGGTGTTCTCTTTAAGGCCCCGTACACACGAGAGGATCCATCCGCTGGAATTGATCCGCGGACCGGCTCCAGCAGATAGATCCCCTGGTGTGTACAATCCAGCGGATCTGTTTCCGCGGATTTTTATCCCCTGGGATGGATTTCAAGCGGATAAAAATTTGAAGACATGCTTTAAAATCTATCCGCTTCAATCCATCCCAACGGATTGATCCGCTGGTCTGTACAGACTCACCGGATCAATCCGTCCGAATGGATCCCCCGCATGCGTCGTAATGATTCGACGCATGCGTGGAATTCCTTATATGACAGCGTCGCGCACGTCGCCGCGTCATCATCGCGGCGACGGCGCGACACGTCATCGCGATGGGATTTCGGCGCGGATTTCGATCCGATGGTGAGTACACTCCATCGGATCAAAATCTGCGGAAATCCTCGAGAGGATTTATCCGCGGATACGGTCCGGTGGACCGTATCCGCGGATAAATCCTCTCGTGTGTACTAGGCCTAAGGCTCCAAGATAGTGTTCCCAAAAAGGAAAAGAGCTATATAGTGTAAAATGTCCACATAAACAATACAATAAATATATTTTAACCACTTGCCGACTGCGCTATAGACGAATGACGGCTACAGCGTGGTCTGTGATTGCTATATCCTCTGGACACAGCTGATCACAGATTTGGGTGAGGAGCCAATCAGCAGACTTTTACCATGTGATCAACTGTGTCCAATCACAGCTGTTCACAATGTAGACACAATTGCTGGTTATCAGCATTCCTTTCCTCACGCTGTCACAGCATGAGGAGAGGTGAGATCCAGTAACCAGCTAGCTTTAAAGGGGACATCTGCCCCAACAGTGCCCATCAGTGCTGCCTATCATTGCACATCAGTGATGGCAATTAATGCTGCAAATCATGCTAATCAGTGCTGCCAATCAGTGCCCATAAGTGCTGCCAATAAGTGCTGCTTATCAGTGCCCATCTGTGCCGCCTCGAAATAAGGACATTTAAAAGCAAAATGGAAGGATGAGGTAAGTGAAGGAGGACTGCACTAAGGTAAAGGAAGCTATTTAGGGAAAAATTAATTTACCTTTACAACCCCTTTAAGTTGAATCTATTTGTAAGTCTATTTGTATTCATCCATCAATCGGCGGACCGTTTTCATCGGATATCCGCTCGTGTGTACAGGGCCTAACAGATGTGGTTACCAGAAGTTGTAAAGCCTGAATCCACTATCATGTGAAATCTTTAGTACCTCCTCCATTCATGGGAACTGGCACTCTGGCCCCTGTGCCATGACACTACTGCTGGTAGTTTGTTGGGTTTGTGTGCTCACAGATTCAGAAATGGCTGCCTATGAGGCTGTGTGTGGAAGTTGTTATCTTTGACTTTGTACAAAATAACGTTGTATTAGGTACAAATATGTGAAATAAGAACAATTATTATTTCAATGATTTGAGGTATATTAAAGGCTTATTACACATAAATGCGTTATTTAATTGGAATTTTGGCTAAATTGCTTAATTATCTTATTTCAAATGATTAATAACTTCACACCAGTACTTTGAAAATCACGCCAAGCCGGGTCCAAAAAATGTATAAAAATGGGGTTTGTTTTAACAGCTAACCACAGCTTGCTGTAGAAATGTGAAAGGGAGAAACAGATTGTTTAAGGCAGTGGTACCCAACCGCAGTCCTCAAGTACCCCCAATAGATCATCAGTTTAGGATTTCCTTAACCCTGCACATGTGCTTTAAATCAAAGGCAATGGCTTGATATTAGTTAAAGCTATTTAATCTATTGAAAATTCCCAAAATATGGCCTGTTGTGCCTCCTACACACGGCCGGACTTTCTGAGAAAAAAGTCAGACGGGCTTTTTTTTCTCAAAAAATCCGGCCGTGTGTAGCCTCCATCTGACTTTTTTTGTCGGAAGTCCGACGGACCTTAGATAGAGAACCTGTTCTCTTTCTTTCCGTCGGACTTCTGACAGACTCACGGCGGACTTTTACACGGTTAAAAGTCTGACCGTGCGTACAAGGCATTGGAGGCAGTTGAGTACTGAGGTTGGGAATCACTTATCTAGTACACCACAGACAGTTTTCCTTTGATCTGCAAGGCAGTGGCGGTTCGTCCATAGAGGGTGCTGGAGCGCCGCCCCCTCTGGCTCTCACCACCACTGAGTCAGTCATCGAGGGCGGTAGAAGACATCGAGGGACGTGGATGGCTGACTCCAGTAAAGGTAAGTGCCGGGGAGGGGCACTTTACAGGGCACAGCGGCGACATCAATAGGCACAGTGGTGACAATAGGCACAGTGGGGACAATGGGCACAGTGGGGACAATTAAAGGGCACAGCGGTGACAATTAAAGGGCACATCGGTAACAATTAAAGGGCACAGTGGTGACAATTAAAGGGCACAGTGGTGACAATTGATGGCACAGTGGCTGTGTTTGATGGCATGGCACAGTGGCTGCGTTTGATGGCATGGCACAGTGGCTGCGTTTAATGGCATGGCACAGTGGTGCGAATTGATGGCACAGTGGCTGCGTTTGATGGCATGGCACAGTGGTGACAATTGATGGCACAGTGGCTGCGTTTGATGGCATGGCACAGTGGTGACAATTAATGGCACAGTGCCTGCGTTTGATGGCATGGCACAGTGGTGACAATTGATGGCACAGTGGCTGCATTTGATGGGCACAGTGAGGCTGCAATTTTTTTTTTTCGTTTGCGCCCCCCCAAAAATTTTGAGCACCAGCCGCCACTGCAGCAAGGCTAGAATTGTGATGGCTTCAACACCTGTCCAGCATTCAATGTTGCCAGAAGTGTGATTTGCAATATCCCTTTCGGACCAGACCATTCTCAGATTAGCTTAGCATCCTGGTTTTGGCTGAGTTGTACCAACAGCAGTCGGGGATTGTAGAGGGATTCTGAAGCCTTGATACAGAGCCTAGATAGGTAATAGGGTCACTTTAAGCCACCACAATAGCTTTATGGCTTTGGTGTAGCTGTCATCTCTGTAACCTGCCTTGCTGACTGAATTATTTAAATCGGTAAGGTAAAGTGGCTCTAAATATTCATGAAGTGACATGAGTTGCACATAAGCCTCAGCGGAGGAAATCTGATGATTTCACTGGACTCGTTTGCTTTGGAGATTTTCATGCACTGTTTACTTATTGTGCAATTTGGCAGAGATTGTAGTTCGCAGAAAGTACTGCTGGCCCTACATGCACTCAGAACGTGTGACTGACACATTCCAAACGGCACTCACTTACATAGAATCCATCATGAGCCTCAGCAGCATCTTCCTGTCTCACTTGTACCAAGTGTTAATATTTCCTAGTGCATCAGCAGAGTGTCAGTATCACATCTTTCTGAAGAAATTGTTTAACCCCAGAAACTATTATACTTTCATGAAATTATGTATAAAAACTTAACAAGCTTAAAGACCTCCACTGACCGTTTCCTTTAAAAAATCTACTAATATATACCATACCTTAAAGGAACACTAAAGGCAAAAATGTTATTTTTTTTAAAATAACAAACATGTTATAATTACCTCCACTGTGCAGCTCGTTTTGCACAGTGTCCCCGAATCCTGTTTTCTGGGGTCCCTCTGCGGCTGTCTCGGCTCCTCCTCGCAAAAGCTTTCCACATTCATGCGAGCGAGCTCGCATGGTGGAAAGCTTTTGCGGGCACGCTCCCGTGATACAGAGGCGGGCATAGCTGCCTACTGTATCACTCGGCCCTGCCCCCGACGCACCGCGTCAACGGATGTGATTGACAGCAGCGCCAGCCAATGGCTGCGCTGCTATCAATCCGTCCAGCCTAGCCAATCAACGGCCAGGCTGGGAACCGAAGAGGATCACGAAGACACGCACGGGACTTTCGACGGGTGAGGTAAGTAAAACAGGGGTTTGGGGGGGGCCGGTGTCTTCGGATGTTTTTTCACCTTAATGCATAGGATGCATTAAGGTGAAAAAACATTTACCTTTACAACCCCTTTAAATTCAAGGGTGCATTGTAATCCGAGCCCCAGAGGATGTATGGTGTTCAGATCGCTACCTTCCTTGCAAACACAATAGCATAGAGAAGTTTTTCTAAACCTTTTTTCAGTCAAGGCACCCTTAAAAAATGATGGTTAATCTCAAGGCACCCTTTAAAATTATAAACAGTCTCAAGTTACCCTATTCTAAAATGTAAAAAACGATTCTAATAGTTTTACATAAAGCGGCAACATCCACACATGTAGAACACAACATTAGAGCTGATTTATTCTTCCAAAGCAAATACACTTATGTACACTGGTACTGACCAAAGTTTCTCCTCTCCCTCAGTTTCTCTCCATCTTCCCATCTTCCTGCTGAAGAAAAGCATTGCCATAACAAGATACTGCCACCATCATGTTTCACGGTGGGGATGGTGTGTTCAGGCAGAGGTGCATTTCGTTTTCCACCGCACATAGCGTTTGGCTTCTAGGCCAAAAAGTAACATTTTGGTCTCATTTGAACAGAACACCTTCTTCCACATGTTTGTTGTGTCCCCCACATGGCTTCTCATAAACTGCAAATGGGACTGCTTATGGCTTTCTTTCAACAATGGCTTTCTTCTTGCTACTCTTCCATAAAGGCCAGATTTGTGGAGAGCACGACTAATAGTTGTCCTGTGTACAGATTCAGACACCTGAGCTGTGGATCCCTGCAGCTCCTCTAGAGTTACAATGGGCCTATTGGCTGTTTCTCTGATTAATGCACTCTTTGCCCAGTCTGCCAGTTTAGGTGGACAGCCATGCCTTGGTAGGTTTGCAGTTGTGCCATACTCTTTCCATTTTCGAATGATGGATTGAACAGTAAGCCGTGAGATGTTCAAAGCTTGGGATATTTTTTTTATAATCTGCTCTAAACGTCTCCACAACTTTATCCTTGACCTGTCTGGTGTGTTCCTTGGACATCATGATGCTCTTTGTTCACTAAGATTCTCTAACAAACCTCTGAGGGCTTCACAAAACAGCTGTATTTATACTGAGATTCAATTACACACAGGTGGACTCTATTTACTAATTAGGTGACTTCTGAAGGCAATTGGTTCCACTAGATTTTAGTTAGGGGTATCAGAGTATCAAGGGTCTGAATACAAATGCACGCCACACTTTTCACATATTTATTTGTAAAAAATTTGGAAAACCATTTATCATTTTCCTACCACTTCACAATTATGTGCCACAATGTTGGTCTATCACATATAATCCCAATAAAATAAATTTAAGTTTTTGTTTGTAACATGACAAAATGTATAACATAAGAGGTATGAATACCCTTTCAAGGCTCTGTAACCTAAAAGTGCAAAGTTGTGTTCTTGTGAGATGATGTCAGGAACCTACTACTATAGGGGCAGATCCACAAAGAAATTACGCCGGCGTATCTACTGATACACCGGCGTAATTTCAAAATTCCCGCATCGTATCTTTGTTTTGAATCCTCAAAACAAGATACGACGGCATCTGGGTTAGATCCAACAGACGTACGTCTTCGTACGCCGTTGGATCTCAGATGCAATTTTTCGACGTCCGCTAGGTGGCGTTCCCGTCGTAATCCGCGTCGAGTATGCAAATGAGCTGTTTCCGACGATCCACGAACGTACGCGCGGCCGTTGCATTTTTTACGTCATTTCCGTTTGGCTTTTTCCGGCGTATAGTTAAAACTGCTATATGGTGGCGTACTCAATGTTAAGTATGGCCGTCGTTCCCACGTCTAATTTTGAAAATTTTACGTCGTTTGCGTAAGTCGTCTGTGAATGGGGCTGGACGCCATTTACATTCACGTCAAAACCAATGACGTCCTTGCGACGTCATTTAGCGCAATGCACGGCGGGAAATTTTAGGGACGGCGCATGCGCAGTTCGTTCGGCGTGGGCACGCGCTTCATTTAAATGAAACACGCCCCCTACCCGCCGCATTTGAATTCCGCGGCCTTACGCCGCAAAAGATACACTACGCCGTCGTAACTTACGGCGCAAATTCGTTGAGGTTTCAAACTTATGCCAAGTAAGTTACGGCGGCATAGCATATCTTAGATACGCTGTGCCGATGCAGATCTTTGTGGATCTGCCCCATAGTGTTCATTTTCTTATGTTTACGCATCCTTTATTTAGGAACCTTGGCAGCTTGAAGTCTCCTTTTTCCATCATTACCAATAGTATTTTAAGTGTTTCTAGGGTTGGTAATTTACACCGTTAGGAAGATTTATATTAAAGTGATTGTAAGGGTTCGTTTTTTTTTTTTTTTTTTTAAAATAACAAACATATCATACTTACCTCCACTGTGCAGCTCGTTTTGCAGTGGCCTCAAACCTTGTCTTCTGGGGTCCCCCGGCGGGTCTCGGGGCTCCTCCCTGCATCAGATAACCCCCCTAGGAGAAGTGTTTTCCCGGGGTGTTACCTTGCGGGTGCGCTCCAGAGTCTATCATTTGCGTCTATAGACACGAATGCCAGACTCGGTCCCAACCCCCCCCCCCCCCGGCACTCACGTCATTAGATTTGATTGACAGCAGCGGAAGCCAATGGCTGCTATCAATCTATCCAATCAAGGAATAGCCCCCGTGGAGAGAGGACGCTCGCGTCTCTGTCGACAGGAATACAGGGCTCAGGTAAGTAAAACGGAGGGACAGGGGGTACCGATCACAGCCTGGTGTTTTTTCACCTTAAAGGGGTTGTAAAGGTAAAACATTTTTTCCCTAAATAGCTTCCTTTACCTTAGTGCAGTCCTCCTTCACTTACCTCATCCTTCCATTTTGCTTTTAAATGTCCTTATTTCTTCTGAGAATTCCTCACTTCCTGTTCTTCTGTCTGTAACTCCACACAGTAATGCAAGGCTTTCTCCCTGGTGTGAAGAAAGCCTCTTGAGGGGGAGGGGGCGAGCAGGAGGGTCAGAACGCTATCTACTTTGCAGATAGAGAAAGGAGCTGTGTGTTAGTGGGCGTCCTGACACTCCTGCTCGCCCCCTCCTCCCTCAAGAGGCTTTCTCCACACCAGGGAGAAAGCCTTGCATTACTGTGTGGAGTTACAGACAGAAGAACAGGAAGTGAGGAATTCTCAGAATAAATAAGGACATTTAAAAGCAAAATTGAAGGATGAGGTAAGTGAAGGAGGACTGCACTAAGGTAAAGGAAGCTATTTAGGGGGAAAAAAATTACCTTTACAACCTCTTTAATGCATAGGCTTCAATATGGGGAGGATGATGATATCAAGACACAGAGATAATAAGGGGGAGGATATACTATTTAAAAATATTGTGCTGCTGCACAAGGACCCTCTAGGAACCTTGAAACTAGTTGTGTACTGGACAATTGCTTGGATGCTCTTCCATTGTTATGATGGAACCCTTTAACTGTGCTCCTGGTTTGTAATATGAAAGTGGTAATAGCTAGTGGACACTTGCATCCTTACAAATTAAGGGTGATTCCCCTCTTAGACAGTGGTAACCAGAACAGATGTCTTATTTGGAAGATTCACCTTTACCTCATGTTCTGTTGACAACAGTAAAATGTGGGATTTCCCATCACTTACTGTCTTTGTGACAATGATAACCACGGAAAATAGAGGTTGTGATTCTCCCTAGTTGGGTACAAACATAATTAAAACTTAAAACAGGGGCTCAAATTTTTCCATCTATCTAAAACTGTAGAACATTTTTGATTATATATACTCTTTTAAGGGTCACTAAAGGATTTTTTTTTAGCTAAATAGCTTCCTTTACCTTACTGCAGTCCTGGTTTCATGTCCTCATTGTTCGTTTTTTGCTCTGATGTTGCTGTAATTGTTCTCTGTTCTGGACACTTCCTGGTTGTCTGTTTCCTGATGACCACAGTACTGGGAGATTCTAGTTTCATTTTCCAAACCATCACTGCACTATGGGTCTGTCTAGCACAGAGGCAGGATAACATGCAAAAACGAAGCTAGATGCAAAAAACGAAACTAGATGCAAAAACGAAACTAGAGGTACATTATATGATTGATTTTTATCTATTTTTAATCAATTTTAAAAGGAATCAGTTAACTATTATGTCTCCATACCCTGTAAACAGTCATTTCAGCAAAAAAAAAATGTACAACTCCTTTAACTCAAGGTCTGAGTTGTCACCAAACCAACCCAAAATCCTAGGCCCAGAAGATTGTGTCCTTCTTTTTTTCCCTTTTGCTCCGCCACTACAATAGACTTAAAAGTTAGAAGTTTAGGAATAAAAAAAAAAAAAAAAACCATCCATCCTCACCTAGGTGGATGCAGCATCTGTGCCCCCGCTGCATCTAAGACCGAGCATTCAAAGATTGCTTGGTTCTCGGTCTTCAGTGAGCAGAGAGTTGGTCACTGTCAGTCACCAGCTCTCTGCTTTTCCCCCTCCAGCACTCACTGGAGCATTGGGCTGTGAAGGTGGTGGGAGTGGCTGTCTCTGTCTCCCAGCGGTTCGCTGAAAGGCTAAGCCAGTTGCTGCCCAGGAATCTGGGTGGATACTGATTGCAAAGTCTGGATCAAGCTACAGCCTGGACAAGTTCAGTGACGTCAGCTGACAGCAGACCTTAGCCTACTGTCGTCTGAAAACGGATCACAGTAGTACAGAACGAAGTACACTCCTGTGATCCATAGGAGAAGTAGGACCAAAAGAACTTTGGCCCAACTTCTCTTTTATGCTTCATTTCCATGGACGTTTTAACAGCCACTTTCTTTAGCCTTTTTTACAGCTTAAAAACGCCTGTCCATGTTTTTTTTTTTTTTTTTTTTTTTTTTTTTTTTTGAGCTGGAGCTCAAAAACGCAGCGGTAGCGTTTTTGCACGTTTTTGAGCGTTTTTGAGCTTTTAACGTCTGGCGTTTTTACAGCTCTACTCTGGAGCTTCAGAACGCACTGGTCCTGTTTTTTTTTTGCAGCTTAAAAACGGCTCAGCCATCTACAGCTCAAAAACGTCATGGTGGGCATGAGGCCATAGACTAACATGGAGAGCTGTTTTTAAGCTGCAAAAAACGCTCAGAAAAGTGGCTGTAAAAATGTCCATGGAAATGAAGCCTTATAGTCTCAGTAATCTTCAATGTTACTTTGTCAAACTCTTTTGGGATAGGGATCAGTTCTAAGGAAGAATGGATAGGGCTATTTTGCTATAACCTTAAACATATGAGGCCTTGTACACACGACCGAACATGTCCGCTGAAACTGGTCCGTCGGACCAGTTTCCGCGGACATGTTCGGTCGTGTGTAGGGCCGAACGGACAGTTTCCCGGCCTAGCGGACAGGTTTCCAGCGGACAAAAGTTTCTTAGCATGCTAAGAAACTTGTCCACTGGAAGCCTGTCCGTCGGACATGTCTGATGGTCAGTACGACTCATCGGACATGTCCGCTGGCCCGAAATCCCACGCATGCATCGAAGTGATTCGACGCATGCGTGGAAGCATTGAACTTCCTGGTGCGTGCACTGCACATCGTCATCGTCACCACCACGTCGCCCCCACGTCACCGCGTATTTTGTCCGCGGGGAATTTGGTCTGATGGTGTGTACACACATCAGACCAAATCATCCCAGCGGACATGTCCGATGAAAACGGTCCGCGGACCGTTTTCATCGGACATGTCTGGTCGTCTGTACGAGGCCTGAGGCTTCAGATGAGATGTGAATTCTACGAGATTTAAAGTGGTTGATAATAAATGCACAGAACCATCAAGTTTTTTAAAAGTATACTTGCAGCTTCCCCCCCGCACATCAAAGCCATATCCTCTTCTGGATGTGCCTAATGGCTTCCTGTAATGGCCCAGCTCCTATACCCCTCCCCTTAACTCCCCACATAAACTTTAATGTAGCAGCCATGGGAGAAGCAATGGGGAATACTATAGAATGTCACTTGAGTGACAGTTCTGAGTCTGCTGGGGTTGTTGACAGCACATCCAAGATTGTGATGCCTAGCAGCAGTCTCAAGGCTTTCAAATGTCTACCGGCTATTACAGGTAATTAGCATGATTCAAATATAGTAAATGCACTGATACATTTTTGTTGAAATTAATGGTCTGACAACTTTAATGACTTGTTCTGTCAATGTCACTCTCTTCTGCTCCCTTTCTCTTTTTTCAAATACCACTCTCGAAGCTTCATATAGGCCCTGGACACATCATGTTCCTAATGCCAGATAAGGATGCATGCTGGCACCCCTTATCACTGCAGTGTGTTCTCTGTGATCTGTGTGCAGCAAATCAAACTTTAACCCCTTCACAAGGGCAAATTCTTTGAAATGTGGAGCAATCACTGCTATGTAAGAAATTACACAAGCTGCACTTTGACCATGCGATCATCATTTATCAAGTTAACCATTCCCCTGCTATTGTAAAATATAAAGGTGTTTAAAAAATGGTTATTAAAAATTATTCAGTTTCATTATTTCATCTATATATTCTTGATCGTTGATTTTGTTGCTTGGACCAATATAATATTTTCTAAAAAATTACAAATATGAGAACTGTTTAATTAATTATAATCTCAATATATATTTTCAAGAAAATAAAAAAATTTAACTAAAAAAAAGGCAAAAATATTTACTAGGTTATAATAATGTTATTAACAACGTTAAAGACAGTGAAGAAAATAGAGTCCTAAGATCTTGCAATGCAATGATTGTGCTCTTTGTTCTTCTTTGGTTGTTGTAATGCATATTCAATCACAGTCTGTACTCTCAGGTCTCATTATACTTTATTTTCTGATGCAGAGTTTAAATATTTTAAATTTTATGTCGATTGATGGATTCTGTTAAGCCAATCTGGTGATCCAGCCACTACTGCCAGACAGCATGGCCAAGTCTTGGACCTCCCTGCACACTATCCGACCATTAAACAGTACAGTCTGAACTTCCCTGTCCCTGTGATGGAAGCCTGACCTTCCCTGTTCCGGTAATGCTTTTTGAAGTATTGCTTTTATCAAGTCAGGTACAGATACTTCTACTAGGTTAATAAAAAATTTAATGTAATGATTTTTAATGCGTACAAAAGTGGATTAAATTGTGTTTTGATTACACAGCTTTAACGAATGAGTTTTTTTTTATTACCGTATTTGCCGGCGTATAAGACGACCCCCTAATTTTCCAGCTAAAATGTTGGTTTTGGGATATACTCGCCGTATAAGATGACCCCCTTCCTACTAGTCATGCCTCGCCTCACTGTGCCATTACATGCCTCACTGTGCCATTACATGCCAGACTGTGCCACCATTACATGCCAGACTGTGCCACCATTACATGCCAGACTGTGCCACCATTACATGCCAGATTGTGCCACTACATGCCTCACTGTGCCATTACAACGCAGACTGTGCCACCATTACATGCCAGACTGTGCCACTACATGCCTCACTGTGCCATTACATGCCAGACTCACTGTGCCCCATTACATGCTTCACTGTGCCATTACATGCCAGACTCACTGTGCCCCATTACATGCCTCACTGTGCCACTACATGCCTCACTGTGCCATTACATGCCAGATTCACTGTGCCCCATTACATGCCTCACTGTGCCACTACATGCCTCACTGTGCCATTACATGCCAGACTCACTGTGCCCCATTACATGCCTCACTGTGCCACTACATGCCAGACTCACTGTGCCCCATTACATGCCTCACTGTGTCACTGCATGTCTTGACGATCCCTTCCCTTATCCTAAGACATGCAGTAACTGTCAGACCCACGGCCGTCCATTTTTTCAAAAGCTGTGCATCCTCCTTCTGCTGTTCCGTGATAGGCAGAACACTCAGCTTCCCAGGAGACACTGTGTTCAGTGTTCGCCTATCACGAAGGCCCTCTCGTCCTCGGTCTCGGACGAGAGGGCCTCTGTGATAGGCGGAACACTGAACACAGTGTCTCCTGGGAAGCTGAGTGTTCCGCCTATAACGGAACAGCAGAAGAAGGAGGCGCGGCTTTTGAAAAATGGACGACCGCGGTCTGCATGTTAGGTTACCGGTGTATAAGATGACCCCCGACTTTAAAGAAGAATTTCAGGGGTTAAAAAGTCGTCTTATACGCCGGAAATATGGTATTCATTACTGTAATAACTAGATTCCTAGCAATGTATCCAATACTCGTATTTGTAGTTCTGCACTGAAAAGACAATACAGTAAAACCTTGGATTGCGAGCGTAATTCGTTCCAGAAGTATGCTTGTAGTCCAAAGCACTTGTATATCAAAGAGAATTTCCCCATAATAAATAATGGAAAGTCAAATGATTTGTTCTACAACCATTTATTCATAGGTCCTTCAGTTTATAGTCTATATAAAAAGATTATAGCAATGTAATGGTTGTGTAACCATAAAATGCCCATCCACAAATGGAAGCCTCCACAAGGGGATTAGAAGCAAAATCCATCCGGAGCTACAGAGTATAAAAGAGAAGAGAGGCGCCTCTAAGTGTAGTAATATGTTGCTAAATGCTGTACCTTCATTAAATGTAACCAAATTGCTACACTTAAAGGTACCTTTCTTCTCTTTTATACTCAGTTGTGACATGACGCTACTTATAGTCATATATAGTACGTATAGTCAAATTTTTTTTTAAATTTTGCTTGTCTTGCAAAACGCTCTCAAACCAAGTTACTCTCAAACCAAAGTCTTACTCTATTTCCTATCCAACATGGTTTTTGGAAAACATTTGCCTTTTCAGCATTTGGTGTCATTACATTTGCCTGCCTTGTATTTATAATTTGTAAAAGAAACAACAGCAAATTCAGATCAATGTCATCAGCCTAGGCACATATTATAGACAGGACTTTTGGGGCGGATATACCTGTCTTTGTCCACAGTAAGGATTTTTCTAAATGGTCTCATCTGAAAAACTTAAAAACATTGAATATCGTATACTTACTGTAATAAGTCAGGGAGAAGGGAGGTGATTTACTAAAGGGGTAGAAAAGTTAATTTTTAACTTTTCAATGTGCTATTGTATTCTGCTGGCAGGGAGCCTTCTCCACTGGGAGAAAACAATGATCAATGTTGCCGGCTAATAGCTCTATTATTTATATCTGATAGCTTTATAGTACTCCCATAAGACAGCCATCGCTGTAGTTTTGGGATCCTGACGATGATCCTTATGAGCTCTACATGTTGAACACATTCACAAAATACAAAGGCTTCTGTGAATGGGTAGCAGAGGTGAGGGGGCGGACATAGCTGCTCTGTGCTCTGCTCTGTGTACTGCTCTCCTATCAGATCCCCAGAGCTCCTTGGACTCATAGTACATCTTCACTTTTTACAAAATGTCTGAATTCCTGGGATTTGGCTTTAAAGTGGTTGTAAAGGCTTACGTTTATTTGCTTTAATGCATTCTCTGCATTAACAAAAACACCCTTACATTTTTAGTTCTCCCCCAGCTCTCCCCTAAATAACTTACCTAATTTACAGTTCCTGGTGATCAGAAAACTTTTTCAAGGGTTTCTCCATTGTAAAAAGATAAAACTCATGGATACCATTTAACATGGTATGATTAATGTATATAGTATTGTAAGCAACTGAATGTATAACTGAATAATAAACTATTCACACAACTTATTTTCTTTGCTAAATATGCTTGTCAATTGATGCTTATTCAGTTGCTCCAAAACATACCAATCAAGGGTATGCAGAAGTTTTTTTTTAATTTTCCCATGTCAACTAATGCCGCATACACACCATCACTTTATGTGATGAAAAAAACCCGACATTTTCTGTGAAGTAAAAAACGACGTTTTTGAAACTTAAATTTTCAAAGACGATGTTGCCTACACACCATCGTTTTTTCACAATGCTCTAGCAAAGCGAGGTTACGTTCTCACCACTTTTTTCCATTGAAGCTCGCTTCATAACTATCTTCTGGGCATGCGCGGGTGTAAAGACGTCGTTTTAAACGTCGTTTTTTACTACACACGGTCAATTTCTGTGAAGTAAAAAACGACGTTTTGAAAAACAACACATAAAATTGAAGCATGCTTCAATATTTTTTTGTCGTTTTTCACAAGACATAAAACAACGTTTTCCCCCCACACACGGTCATTTAAAGTGACGTTTTTAAAAACGTTGTTTTTTTTCATCACATAAAGTGATGGTGTGTACGCGGCATAAGAGTAGAAAGGTGCTGTTGCAGTCAGGTGGTTTAACCACTTCAGCCCCGGAAGAATTTACCCCCTTCCTGACCTGGCTATTTTTTTGCGATACGGCACTGCGCAGATTTAACTGACAATTGCGCAGTTGTGCGAAGCTGTACCCAAACAAAATGAATGTCCCTTTTTTGATGCTTTTGAAGTTTGATGCTAATTGCTTTAATAAGCTCATTTGGCATTTTTTGAATATTTGAATGTTCCTTTTTAATTTACATGAAGTTTACAATATTGTTTTATACATTAATTGCTTTGTGCTTGGGTGTTATGCATTTGGGACCTTTTTGACCCATTGTATTCACCAAGCGGCAAACGGAAGTGTGTCTTTTCCTTCAATGGGGGCTCTTATGCAAATCATGACCTCTTCCGGTTTTCTCTCTTTAAATGAAATGGGATCAAAGTGGATGTAAACCCGATTCATGAAATTTGAGCTGGCACATATACTGTATCTGCAGTATTTTTTTTATCTCTTTTCAATGAGCTAAGTCTTATAGCTCTCGTCTGAACGGTTCCTCTGTTATCAGCCTGAAGCCTTGTACACACATCATTTTCCTCGTCGAGTTCCTTGTTAGGCTGTCGAGGAACTCGACAAGGCAAGTTTCTCCATTCCCGTTGAGGAAAAAGAAGACATGCTCTCTTTTTGGCTCGACGGGATCCTCGACAGCTTCCTCGTCAAAAAAAATGTACACGCGACCGGTTTCCTCGGCAAAAAAAAAATCCCAGCAAGTTTCTTGCTGGTTTTTGCCGAGAAACTCGGTCGTGTGTACGAGGCCTGGGAACTCCCGACATATTTTTTTACTTTTTAGACAAAAGGAGCCTGAATCTTTTGTCAAAGGAGGTTGAGTGAGTGAGTAACTTATATAGCGCTACAAATGCGAACTATATCGCCTCAAAGCGCTGGCATCCATTTTCCTTCTGTTTAACCCTCAGAATTGGTGGGTATTGAGTTTTTTTCTGAAGGCCAGGTGATCAATTTCCGTTCGGATATTAGTTGGTAATGCTTTCCACAGTCGAGGTCCTTGGACTGCAAAACAACGTTCTCCTTTGGTCTTATACCGGGCTTTGGGGATTTGTAGTCATTTTTGGTTAGTTGATCGAAGAACTCGATTGGGGTTTTGCTGTTTTATTTTCTCACTTAAATATAGGGGCTCGCTTCCGTGTACACATTTGTGCATCAGGCATAAGGCCTTGAAAGTGACTCAGTCCTTTATGGGCAGCCAATGGAGGGATTTCAGGGACGGGGTGATTTGTTCCCAGGGTTTTTTCCGTTACCAGTTGTGCCGCCATGTTTTGGACGACTTGGAGACGGGCAAGTTGGTATTTTGGGAGGTTGCTAAAATTGATTAGCAGGGAGCAGCTCCTATTACAAATCAGCTCTGGGAGTCTCTGCCTATGAGGAGAGGGGGTGTGTGCCTTTCCTCCAATCAGCAATGTTAGCTATCTTGGCTGTATGCCCAGACATCACACTCTGTGTTAACCAGAAGAGAACATCTCCTAACAAAATCTGAACTTTCTAAACTGTATATAAATGTGAAGACAGCAGATATACATATATAACCTATGTAGGGAGATTTGGTTAATCTCTGTGTATCATCTGAGGCTGTTCACTTCACTGGGTATATGGAGGGTTTACATCCACTTTAACGCCACAAGCTAGCCTCCAATCCCAGTTGACTCCTATTCAAGAGCTAGCAGTGTGGCGTTTTAGAGCAGTGGTCATCAAGCCTGTCCTCAGGGCTCGCTAACAGGCCAGGTTTGCAAGATAACTGAAATACATCACAGGTGATATCATTTGCTGCTCAGTGATTGCAGTGTTCTAGTCTGCATCTCCCCAAGGTAATACATAAAATCTGGCCTGTTAGTGGGCCCAGAGGACGGGGTTGATGACCACCGTTTTAGAGCATAGATTGTACTGCAGGCTGTTATGCTCACACTACTTTGCTGTTTTATCCAATTTTTGTAAGTTCAACTTTTTATTAAACTCACATTTGTTTAAAAAGTTAATGCACTATTTGATTTTTTTCTACCTCTCCAATACGCATATATTTGAGCACTTCAAGCTGATGTCCAATGTGAATCTCATCACTTATGCATTGTTTTACATGGACACTGTCATTTCATATAGCAGATGATTCACAGATGGACTAATTCATTTCGCACACATGTTTTTTGTTATTAAGGTTGTTTTTAATATAACCACAACTTCAAACCCACCATATAGAGGTTATTTGCACCAGATTTTTTAATTTTTTATTGCAGGATTTTCAGACATAGGAGTTTATTTACTAAAGCTAGAGAGGGAAAGATGTGTCATAATTCTGCAGAGAAGACAAACATGTTCTAACCTTAGCTTGTTTAACCACTTCAATACAGGGCTTTTATACCCACCTCCATACCGGGCCTATTCTGGCACTTCTCTTCTACATGTACAAATCATCAATCTTTTGCTAGAAAATTACTCAGAACCCCCAAACATTATATATTTTTTTAGCAGACACCCTAGGGAATAAAATGGAGGTCATTGCAACTTTTTATCTTGCACGGTATTTGCGCAATAACTTTTCAAACGCCTTTTTTTTGGGAAAAAAATGGTTTCATGAATTAAAAAACAGTAAAGTTAGCCCAATTTTTTTGTAAAATATGAAAGATGATGTTACACGAGTAAATTGATGCCTAGCATGTCATGCTTTAAAATTGCGCACACTCATGGAATGGCGCCAAACTTCGTTACTTAAAAACCTCCAAAGGCGACGCTTTGAAAAAAATTACAGGTTACCAGTTTAGAGTTACAGAGGAGGTCTAGTGCTAGACTTGTTGCACACGCTCTAACGCACACTACGATACCTCACATGTGTGGTTTGAACAACGTTTACATACGTGGGCGGGACTTACATGTGCGTTCGCTTCTGAGCGCGAGCTACTAGGGACAGGGGCGTTTAATTTTTTATTTATTTATTTATTTATTTATTTTTATTTTTCTTATTTATTTATCTTTTACACTTTTTTACAATTTTTTTTTATCGCTTTTATTCATATTACAAGGAATGTAAACATCCCTTGTAATAGGAATAGTGTGTGACAGGTCCTCTTTAAGGAGAGATGTGGGGTCAATAAGACCCCACATCTCTCCTCCAGGCTGGAAAGCATAAGATCGTGAAAAAAATGTCACAGATCTAATGCTTACTAGCCGCATATGCGGCTTTGTTTACTTATGGGCACCCGGGCGTGACGTCATCACATCGCGTCTGGGCCTCCGACGGTCATAGAGATGACTGGTGACCATCTGGTCACCAGTCATCTCTACGCTTCCTATCCGGCGCAGGGCAATCCTTTCTCCGGGCCCCCGATGGCACGGGGGAGCCCAGAGAAGCACCGGATGGCGGCGGGAGGGGGGGATGTCCCCTCCCGCCGCCTATAAGAATGATCAAGCGGCGCCGCTATGATCATTCTTATGGTGTGCAGGATCGCCCGCCGGAACACAATGATATCTGAATGATGCTTCTAGCTGCAGGCATCATTCAGATATCACCGCACAAAGTCCAGGACGTCATACCCAGGAAAGGAGATCCCCTTTGTGGACGTCATATGACGGTGTGCGGTATTGAAGTGGTTAATTAAGCTTTAGCAATAACACCAGGAAGCTGATTGTTTCTCTGGAGAAATGTGTTCATTTTCTAGGCATTGCGGTGCGAATTGTCTGCACATTATCTTCTATGAGAACGCATCTGATTCGCAGATGTGTTCCGTCCTGAACAGGAATTCTCTCCCTGCTCACTATACTTCCCCCCCTCCCTCCCCTCTCCCAGGTCAGCAAACTCGCAGCTACAACGCACAGGAACCACTGAACAGCTCTGTTATCTCTTTGCAGAGATAACAGAGCTGGAATTCGCACCGCACAAGTGTGAATCTAGCCTAAGAGCCCTTTTACACGGCCACCGCTAGCAGGGCGCTTTTAACCCCCACTAGTGGCCAAATAAAGGGTTTAAAGCGCCCACAAATTTTCGTTGCCGAGGTGCTTTGCAGGCACTTTCGTGGCACTGCCCATTGATTCTAATGGGTAGGGGCGCTTTAGGAGCGGTGTAGTGTGAAAGCACGTTCGGCTCCTTTCGCCAATCGTGACGCGACTTACGCGACGGGGGAGCTAGTTTTTTGTCAAAACGTCAATCACCAGCATGTTAGGAATGCCCACTCCCGCGGGACTCGCAACCTGGAAGCCACGGGTGAATAGCTGTACGAAGGTATGTACAGCATCAAAAAAAAACTAACTAAAACTCCCCTAACAGCCATGCTCTTCTCCACTGTCTAATGCTTCCTGGATGCTTAGTGAGCCCTTGGCTACCCCACATACAATTTAAAACCAATGGTCCTACATTGTACATAATGACATCAGAGAGCTGTGACTGGTCAGGCTGGGAATCACCAGTACACCACGGAGCTTCCAAAAATGTAAAAAGTGGTTACATCACAGCAGTAAATTGCGACGCTTCAGGGCCACCCAAGACCCTTTCATCACATGCCGGATGGAGGGGTCCTGCGTGATCATAAAATGTTGTAATTTACTTGTGTGATGTTATCGCTGTATTACATTTTTGGATGTTAATTTAAAGATCTGTGGTGTGTTGGTCATATACTCTTTGACTGTTGATAACGGTTCCCAGCAAGTAATTGTTACAACACCCACTTGCTTCAAGCCATTTCCGGGAAAATATATGATGGGAGTATTCTGCTTGGTCAGACAGGGAAGAATACTTGGGGGGGGGGGCATTCCTGTAACAATGTGGATGCCAGTGGGGATGAGGAATAAGGTACGTATTTTACTGTATCTCAAAAGACTAAACAAGCAGTCAAAGTAGAACTATAGGCAAAACTTAATTTTTATTTTGGATAGAGTAAGGGGGGTTATAACCCTGGTCAGTTGTTTTACCATCTGTGTCCCATTGGGGAGATTTACCTTCACTTCCTATCATATAGACAAAACAGGAAGTGGTACTGCAAATTAAAGCGGTGGTTCCCCCTAAAACACATTTCTAACAATAGATTCGTAAGACCCGTTACACTGCGGGTAGGCTGGCTTTTTTTTTTTTTTTTTTCGTACATACCGAGATCTCGGCGTCTCGTCCCTTGGCGGTGGGCGTTCCTATTTGATTGACGTTCCTCGGACGGGCGAATACGTGACGTCACGACTTTCCGACAGAAGCCGAACGTCATTGCGCATGCGCCGTATAGAGTCGGCTCTATACGGCACCTGCGCAGCGACGTTCGGCTTCTTTCGGAAAGTCGTGACGTCACGTATGCGCCCGTCCGAGGAACGTCAATCAAATAGGAACGCCCACTGACAAGGGACGAGACGCCGAGATGTCGGTATGTACAAAAAAAAAAAAAAAAAAGCCAGCCTACCCGCAGTGTAACGGGTCTTACGAATCTATTGTTAGAAATGTGTTTTAGGGGGAACCACCCCTTTAAGGGAATCCCTATGAGCCCCCCAAGTCACTGGAAGTAGTTTGCCCTTCAGAAGATTTCCTACTTTTCAGGGGGACAACCCAAAATGTGGGATTTTCTTTTACTTTCACTTTCAATGATAACAGTGAATTGGACAAATAGGCTAGGTTCACATATGTTTGGCTGAGGTTTGCAGTCCGGAAACTGGTGCAGTTTTGTTAACCGGTTAACAGGTGTGATTCATGTTTTTCTTGAACTCACACCTGAACCAGAAACCAAAATTGCACAAGACTCTTTTAAAATGAGAACAGGCCGCCCTGGACATGCGTAAACCGGCTCCATTGAAAGCTGGTCGGGTTCACATGTTATGTAAATCAGATGCAGTTAAAAATGCATCCGATTCATATAAATGTTAAGCTCGGTTCACACATATTCAAATCGGATGCGTTTTTAACCGCATCTGATTTGCATAACGTGTGAACAAGACCGGCTTTCAATGGAGCCGTTTACACATGTCCGGGTGGTAGTGGTTCATTTTTGAAAATAATCCTGTGTGATTTTAGGTCTGGTTCAGGTGCGAATTCAAGTAAAAATTTGCACATGAATCACATCTGAACCTGTGAACAAAACCGCAGCAGACTGAAAACCTCAGCCAGACGTATATGAGCCTAGCCTATTTGTCCTGTTCACCTTTATCATTGAAAGTAAAAGAAAATCCCAAATTTTGGGTTGCCCCCAGAAAAGTAATAGAAGGGAAATCTTCCGATGTGGACACTAGTTCCAGTGACCTAGGGGGTTCCAAGGTAGTCCTTTAATATGCAGTAATTTCCTACAACTTCCTGCTTTGGTTATGGGACAGGAAGTAAAGGCAGTAAAGGAAAATCTCCCCAATGGGACACACATGACAAAAAACGACCTGCTCTTTTCAGTGACCAACCCTCATGTATCACTCCCCAACCTGGTAAGAGAAATAGAGAAATATGGGAGAATATCGAACCTGAAAATAAATAAAACAAAATCTGAGGCAATGAAGGTGGCGATCCCAGAACCTATGGGCGACATAATAAAACAGAATTTTAAGTTTAAATGGGGGAAGGTATTAAAATATTTAGGCACATATATATCATCAGAGATCAAAAATATATATGCATTGAATTTTCCCCCACTGTACAATGCAATACGAATTTTGTTAGATAAATGGAGAAATGGAATGCACTTGTGGTTTTGGGAGAGGAAGTATAGTTAAAATGTGCATTTTGCCAAAGGTTCTGTATTTATTTCAGGCACTGCCAATCTCTATACCAATAACCTTTCTTAGACAGGTAAATACCCTGTTTATGAAATTTATTTGGGCAGGGAAAAAAGCCAGAATTAAAAGAGATCTGTTGAGAATGCCTAAAAGTGCAGGAGGGATGGCAGTCCCAAATATAATAAAATATTATAGAGCAACACACTTGACCAGGTTGGTAGACTGGTGTAGACATGGGGAGTTTAAACGTTGGGTAAATATAGAGCAGTACATAAGTCAGATACCTTTAGGAAGAGCACCTTGGTGCTATGCGGCTCTCCCTAGACAACTCAAGAGACACCCTATAATAGGCCCCACACTGTTAATCTCAGCAAAAGTATGTGGCGATAAGAAATTTACACCAAGTAAATCACCACTGTTACCCATAATTGGTAATCCTAATTTTATCCCAGGGATGGAGAAGGACATAGTTGAAAAGTTTAAAGGAAAGAACCTCCGACAGGTCTCGGATTTTTTTAAAGCCAAATGCTTGGCCATCAATCGGAGATCTGACGGAGGCAGGAGGTTTATTTGAACTCTCAACGTGGCAGGCGCTTCAAGTAAGCCATATTTTAAGATCTCTGGGCTCGGTAACAGAATTTCAAAGGCAGCTGACAACAATGGAGAATTATTGTAATGGGGTGGAACCAGTATCAAGAGTATTATCTAAAATGTATGGGTTTTTGAACATGCCAGCGGAAGAATTTGTGATGCCGGGTATGCGGAAATGGGAGAAGGACTTGGGGAGAACTTTCACCCCAAGTCAGCATAAACAAATAATATACCTAGCATTCAACTCGTCGGTATGTTCAAAGATACAAGAAGCTAACTACAAACTCCTTATACAATGGTATTACACCCCAGAAAGATTACATCAATTTGATAAAGAAGCAGATGAAAGGTGCTGGAGGTGTGGTAGAGAGCAAGGAACTTTGATCCATATCTTTTGGTCCTGCCAAAAAATCAGACAGTATTGGGAGGAGGTGAGAAGAATTTCACAAAAATTTGAGGAAGAGTTGATCCCAGATGATCCTGCTTTTTTTCTGTTACATAGCTCACAGATACCGGTGCAGAAGTACAGGAGGTCGGTAGTGCCCCATATGGTTAATGCAGCAAGGGCAGGAATAACGTTGAGGTGGAGGGATTTGTGCCCCCCCTCTATTGCAGGTTGGCTTAAAAGGATTCAAGAGGTTGGTGCAATAGAAGATTTGGTGCATTCAGCGCAGAATAGGAGGACACAGTATGAAGAAACATGGTCAGGATGGAACGTATTTATTAGATCGGAGGAAGGGAAGAAGTTATTAGAGTAAAGGTAGAGGTGAAGAGAAGGAATTTAAAAGTACTAGTCCTACGTCTCGTGAGAGGAGAGAGGGGGGGAGGGGGGGGTTTCTATATGAAATTTTTCTTTTTTTTTTTTTTTTCTTTGGGGGGGGGGGGGAGGAGGTCGGTTGTTTGGGGGTATTAAATAAATGTGGTAATAGGAATGATGACTGTTAAGGGAAAAAAAAATGAAGGAGAATGTATTGAAGTTGTAATTACATCTTGTCAGTTGTAGTATTTTTGGTTATTTGTTGGAAAAAACATAAATAAAAGATAAGTAAAAAAAAAAAACTGACCTTACGCTATCCAAAACAAAAAAAAGTTTTCGAATAGTTCTACTTGGACTGCTTGTTTAGTCTTTTGGGATAAGGCAAAATACGCACCTTATTCCTCATTCCCACAGGCATCCACATTGTTACAGGAATGACCCCCCCTCCCCCCAAGTATTCTTCCCTGCCTGACCAAGAAGAATATTCCCATCACACATTTTCAGAGGTAAATCTCCCTAACGAGGGCACAGGCAGCAATAAAAGCCTAATAGGTGTTCTAATCTCCCTACACTCTATCCAAAACGAAAAGTTTTACCTTTAGGGCTAGTTTACCTTTGCTTCAGAACAAGGCTCTGATGCTTGGTGCTACGATCAGGCTTTGGTGGGGCTTTGATGAGGCTTTGGTGGGGCTTCAAGCAAACTTTGCCATAGACTTCTTGTTTAATATTTTACTAAAGTTTTACGGAGATTACAATAATAAAGTGAACTAAATCAAGTACCTATATAGTACAGGCATGTGCAATGTCCGGCCCGCGAGCCAATCGCGGCCCGCGTTTCGGTTTTGAACGGCCCGCCGGGTTTTTTAGACATATATATCTTTTGTGGCCCCCGACAATCTCCCAGCGCCGGGGCCACAAAAGATGTATATGCCTTGGAACGGGACAGGGAGGAGTCAGTACGAGCGCCGCCGCCGTACGCACACAGGAAAATTTCCTGTTTACGGGCGGTCTCTGTAATAGGAAGTCCCGCGCTGCCATTGGACGACTGTTCTGTCCATCAAAGGAGGCAGGGCTTTCTATTAAGGAGGCCACTGTGTAAACAGGAGATTCTCCTGTAATTCATTTTTGGCGCTTGTGAGTGCATTCCTGGCAATGGTGCTGCATTCCTGGCAAATATGGTGCTGTATTCCTGGCAAATATGGTGCTGCATTCCTGGCAATGATGAGTGCATTCCTGGCAATGGTGAGTGGATTCCTGGCAATGGTGGGTACATTCCTGGATATGGTGAGTACATTCGTGGCAATGGTGAGTGCATTTGTGGCAATGGTGAGTGCATTCGTGGCAATGGTGAGGCTACATTCATGGCAATAGTGGGTCTGCAGATGGGCACTTGTGAGGCTGCAGATGGGTACTGACCCTTATTTTGCTTCACAGTTTTTTATTAAATTTCGTTTTTTTCCTGAAACTTCGCTCTTAAAGTGAAGGCGTGTGTTATACACCAATAAATACGGTATATCCAAATAATACGCCCAAGCTCATCTCTTTACTCACGCACAGCCACAAAGGCAAGATAATTATTGCTGGGCAGTGTATTAATGCTTGGAGGAACACACCGAATTTTAATGGTTCAAAGAATGTCAGGCAAAATGGTCGGCCCTCACGCATGTTCACTTCATCAAATCTGGCCCTCTCTGAAAAAAGTTTAGACATCCCTGATATAGTAGGATCACTTAAAAGGTTATGCTATGAAGTACAAATGATAAGGTAAAAATAGTCTGTCATAGACTACTATGGAGGCTTTGAAGATGATTTAAAGCACCACTGAAGCTACATGGGGTATGATTTTTGAAGTGAAGCCGAAGCAAAGCAAAGCAAAGCAAAGCAAAAGCAGGTGTAAACAGAACTGTAAGCTAACCATTTTATTTAGTGACAGGAGCTTTGACTGGCGTTCAGAGAGCTTTAACAAAGCATGTCCGAAGCCTTGTTGAAGCCGAAGCAAGTGAAAATGAGCCCTTAGATATACTGTAACCCTTGCAGTGTGGAGGGAGTCCCACTGCAAGGATAACTTTTTTATTCTATTTCTATTTCAGAACACCCCAAAGAACGAGTCCCGACTCAAAATATGGAATCAACGAAAATATACTGTGCTTGCAATTTAATAAACCACTAAATATTTATATGGGATAAATTAAACTTCTTAATTACCTTCTAAATAATAATCAATGGACCAAGGGCTTTATGACGCAGATCTGCTGAATTGATTACATGAATTTTATATTATTAAACTTGGTAGCAATTTGTGTGTAAAGGTCAATGTGCAAAAATTATCACATATGTTTTTGCTCTAAATCTATTCCTAAGACCAGCATTGTGTTTCTATAAAGTGACTGCTAAGAGCAGGAAGAAGAACTACTTGAGATAGTGATTCAAAAAAATGATATATACATTTAAAAGAAACAGAAGCTTTAAATACTTAGTTGAAAAAATGCACATTTAATGTGGGGGAATAAAGATTTAACACCAAAGTGATAATTATTTTGTAAATTGAGTATTTGGACACAGGAGATAATAAGGAACACATTCAAAAGAATTCAAGCGGCCGTTGTGAATTGATCCTAATGTATCTTGGACTAAGTAGGTGGGCTAAACGATTTGGTGTCTGAACAATGCTTCTAATTAACGTTAAAGAGTCTGAATTTGGGTGTTAAATTCAGTTGAAAGATCAAGGGGTGCGAATCCCTTTATGTGGCTGTCCTATTGTAATCGCACTAATAGCAATGGACACTGACGTAAATGGGGTATTTAAGGCCTGGCCAGAAAAAAACACTGTAATTGGCAGAATTGTAGCTCCTATACCTCACGTGTTTATGGAGAGCAAGTGGGAAACGCTGCAAAGAAGTGTATATGGTTGGACAATGCAATTTACATGACATTTAGATCAAACTATTACCATGTATATTTTAGAGTCAAGCTGGAAAAACCCGTCAGAACACTGGGCCGTATGCTGTCACCTAGACATATGCTCAGTGACAATTTCCAAGGCAAGCTTTTCTAATGTGAAAAAATTGCACAGAGAAGATAAAAATAACAACCCCTATATAATGATCATAGCTCTCAACTGTCCCTGATTTTGAGGGACTGTCCCTGGTTTGGAACAAAGGGCCAGATTCAGATACATTTACGTTGCTCCACGGCAGCGTAACGTATCCCATTTACGTTACACCGCCGCAGGTTTACAGCGTAAGTGCCTGATTCACAAAGCTCTTACCTGTAAACTTGTGGCGGTGTAACGTAAATCTGCTTGGCGCAAGCCCGCCTAATTCAAATGGGGCGGGCACCATTTAAATTAGGCGCGTTCCCGTGCCGAACGTACTGCGCATGCTCCGTCTGGAAAATTACTTGACGTGCATTGCGCTAAATGACGTTGCACGGACGTCATTTGTTTAGACGTTAACGTAAATGGCATCCAGGGCCATTCACGGACGACTTATGCAAACGACGTGATTTTTTAAATTTTGACGCGGGAACGACGGCCATACTTAACATTGCTTAGAACACCTAGGGCTCAGCCCTAATTTTACGATGCGTATCTCGACGGAAACAACGTACAATTAGAGCGACGGGTAACGCGGATGTTCGTGGATCGCCGTAACTAGTCATTTGCATATTCTACGCCGACCGCAATGGCCTCGCCACCTAGCGGCCGGCATAGAATTGCATCCTAAGATCCAACAGTGTAAGTCAATTACACCTGTCGGATCTTAGGGCTATCTATGCGTAACTGATTCTATGAATCAGCCGCATAGTTAGGATGGGCGGATCACAGAGATACGGCGGCGTATCAGGAGATACGCCGTCGTATCTCTTTTGTGAATCTGGCCCATAGTCTTTGTGCCTCTTTCCTCCTCATTTGTCCCTCATTTTGGTCTGATCTATATAGTTGCATTTCAAAAGCCATTATAAAGGAATAGTAGTGGTAAAAAAAGCCCTTGTGTGGGTTTACCAATCAGTTTTTTTGCAGAACTCTGCTTTAAGAGGGCGTGGCAAGGGGTGTGTCCCTTGCCTACATACTTTTTCTACATACTTTTACTAATAGGCATCCCTCATTCCCATCTCAAACATTTGGGAGGTATGGACACCATCCAGCTGTGGGCTATGCTAGCAGGGCACCAGTCTACTTTTTAGTCAGGCTCAGTAAAGCTACACCATGCACCATGCATGGTCTATATAATATACTCTCTATATTTTCATAACCTGTTCCATATAAAAAAAAGTACAAAGTACATGTTGATCTTGCCAGAAATACAGTGCTTTTGTCACTTCCTTTGAGATTAAGTGAACACAAACCAAACTTATCGGTCTCCTATAAACTACTAATGTCCACTGCCCCATCTGGTGGAGATGAACAAAAGCAGAGAAGTTTGTACTCCATAGAAACTAAATGAAAAGTTCCCTGCACGTTTATTTATTATTACAGGTACTTATAAAGTGCCATCAATTTATGTAGCACTTTACATACATATTGACAGGAGCTAATTACTGTATTTATTGGCGTATAACACTCACATTTTTACCCTGAAAATAGAGGGTAAATTGTGCCTGCGTGTTATACGCAGGGGGCAGTGGAAAGTTTTTTTCCTGAAACTTCCCTCTTAAAGTTAGGGTGCGTGTTATATGCCCGTGCGTGTTAACCGCCGATAAATACGGTAACCTACCAACAGGTCTTTGGAGTGTGGGAGGAGACCAGAGTAAACTGTAGGAAACACACAGAAGCACAGGAAGAACATGCAAACTCCAGGCAAGTAGTGCCGTGGTTGGGTTTCAAACTAGAGCTAGAGCTGCCGGGCAGATGCGCTAACCCTTGTTGCACTTTCCAGCTAGCCTGCAAAAGAAAAAACAAAAAAACATATTGACCTTGTCTAACATTTTTTACATTAAAAACAGAGATTTTGGTTGCGCACATTTGCATTGAATATGGAAGCTTCACTGCCTCGTCAAGGCTCCTCTGTAAAGCTTCTTAACTCTTGAAACTAAAGTCTTCAAGTAGGAGGATATATAGAGTGGCTAATGGATACATCTTGACAGCAGATCTGGAGCCCCCCTTAGGGCATTAATGCAGACATCCTAAGTCTTCCGCGACTCGCGGGAGTCTCCAGCATTTCACGGCAGGTTCACAGACACCCGTGAGTGCGGCACAATCTCCCGGCTGTCAGCCGCAGATTCCCAAGTCGCCCCCTCCTCCCAGCCAGGGAAGGCAGTGGCATCGCTATGGGGATCGATTGTACCAAAGCAGGTGCAGGAAGGGACTAGCTATGTGTCCCAGACTGTTACTCCACCTCCCTAGCGTAACCCTCAAGCTCCCCCAATTACTGAGTGCCCCACCCTCAGCCAGTCCAGCTCAGAGAGAGTTAGTAAGCCGGGACAGCCAATGGGAGGAGAGCAGCAGCTGCGTGGAGGGAGCCTGTGTCGGATTCAACAAAGGGAGGAGTGAGAGAGAGCTGGTGAGTGTGAGGACTGCATTCATTACTGTTATACACTGCAATGTCTTCTCTGGCAGCACTGTGTTCCTGGCTGGCTCTCTGTGTGATTCCACACAAAGCCTGGTGACCATGCAGGCAGCCCCTGAGTGATGTACACATATGGTGGGAGCATGGGAGCTATAGAGGAGTGCTGGTACCTGGGAGGCAGGTAAAATCATTTGGTGGGAAATCCTGACTGGTCAATTATTCTCCCAGGTGACCTTGTCTGGGGACAGGGGGACACTGATCAAAGGGGGAGTACAAATTTCAGGTGATTTCCCCATTTCTCTGTGTCCATCTAGATCACAATGACCCTCACCAATATCTGTTGGCAGGTTGGCTGAGCCCATTTGCTATTTCCGCTGCCCTGGTGTAAATGAAAACTCTTCAGACTCTGATGTGGGTGGTTGTGTGGAGCACCGCGCAGCGCCATCTCCCTGAAATGGGTTTGTCACCTCCCTGAAATGAGTTTTTGCAGGTTGGGATGTCTGCTAATGAGACCCTATGTATATGATATGACCTGCAGAGGGCAGTAACCTTCTGAAAAGAGAGGGAAAACCTGGCAAGCAGCATTAACCCTTCCTCCTCAGAAATCACCAGCTCAACAGGTCAACCTAAGGATATAGTGCAACATATACATTATAACAAATGGCAACATGGTTGACCTGGTTTACCCAGATCCTAGAACCTTCATGGATGCACCTGCTTAAAAGAGTTAGGACTGCACTTTACAGAGCAGCCTTGGCGAAGAAGGTTTCACATATATTTGCAAATGTGTGCAACTTAAACCTTTATTTTTAATGTAAATTGTTATGCCGCGTACACACGGTCGTTTTTTGTCTTGTAAAAAAACGTTGTTTTTTCTCATGAAAAAAACCGACGTTTTTCAAACTTCATTTTAAAAAACGACGTTGCCTACACACCATCGTTTTCTTCAAAATGCTCTAGAAAAGCACAGTTACGTTCAGCACGTACGGCGGCACTCTGTTCCATTCAAGCTCACGTCATAACTTGCTTCTGAGCATGCGCGTGTTTAAAAATGTTGTTTTTAACGTCGTTTTAGCCCACACACAATCATTTTTTATGACACAAAAAACAAAGTTTTTCAGAAGACATAAAACTATGTTTTCCCCACACACGGTCATTTTAAATGACGTTTTTAAAAAAGTCTTTTTTTTTCATCACAAAAAACTACCGTGTGTATGCGGCATTAGGCTGTGTCAATTCCTTTTATAAGCAGGCTAGCTAGCAAGTGTGCTGGGACATTTTCTGTTTATTTATATTGTTCAATGCCCATGTATGTGCACCTTACTTCAAAAGCTAGTCATAAATTAGGATGGTTGCCACACTTGTAAAGCAAGTTTGTACTCCAGTCTGGGTGAAAACCATTGCTGCCTCCATAGATAAAGTGGAGAAGTAAGCTCAGTCACTTGGTGAAAGGCAGTGTGTTATTCACAAAGAATAAAGGGCCAAATCCTCAAAAGGGATACGCAGGCGGAACTGCTGTTCAGCCTGCGTATCCCTGTGCCTATCTTTGGATCTGATCCTCAGAAGCAGTTTTCCAAAGATAGGCAAAAGATCTGACATCTGTAAGACACTTACACTGTCGGATCTTAGGATGCAGTACCGCATCCGCCGCTGGGGGCATTTCGAGTCGAAATGCCGCTTTGCGTATGCAAATGAGGACTTACGGAGATCCACAAAGCTTTTCAGCTTTGTGTTTTCTGCGTAAGTTTACGTTTGCATACGTAAAATTAGTTCTGCTTTTACAAAGTGTAAACTAGTAACACCTTGTAAAAACAGATCTTTTTTTCGATTGCCGCGTTTTTTTTTACATTTTGAATTTTTTTTCCCGGCGCGTAACTTTTTTTTTACCCGACGCAACTTTATTGTCCCGTCGCAATCCACAAAGCCCGACGTAACGTAATTCCGCGCGCTGCCCGTCGGGAAAATGACGTCACGAGCATGCGCAGTACGGCCGGTGCGGGAGCGCGCCTCATTTAAATTGTCATCGCCCCCTGCAGAAGAGGACCGCCTTGCGCCGGAGACATTTAAGTTACACGGCCTGAAATTTCTAGGTAAGTACTTTGTGGATCAGGCACTTAGGTAGAAATTTTAAGTCAGTGTAACTTAAATGGTAAAAGTTAAGTTAGGCTACGTTTTTGTGGATTTGCCCCAAAGAGACTGCACCACTCCAGGTCAGTCAATGTATACACTTAGGTAGATTCAGGTACAATGGATTAACTTTAGGGCGGCGTAGCCTAGCCTGTTTAGGCTACACCGCCGTAAATTAGCTAGGCTAGTAATGATTCTCAATATACTTACCTGCTAATTTACGGCGGTGTAGCCTAAAACGAGCAGGCGTAAGGGCGCCTAATTCAAATGGGTTGGGGGGGGCGTGTTTCATGTCAATGAGGCTTGATCTCACGTTTTTGACGTTTTTTGTCACTGCGCATGCGCCGGGCGACTACATTTCCCAGTGTGCATTGCGGCTAAGTACGCCGTACGGGCCTATTGATTTTGACGTGGACGTAAACAACGTAAATCCCGATTCGCGGACGACTTACGCAAACGACGTAAAAATTTCGAATTTTGCGGCGGGAACAGCGGCCATACTTAACATTACTATTCCACTAGAGCCTAACACTAACTTTACGCGGCCTATCTCTTACGTAAACGGCGTAAAAGTACTGCGTCGGCCTGGCGTTCGTTCGTGAATCGGCGTATCCCCTCATTTACATAATCTACGCCGGCCGCAATGGAAGCGCCATCTAGCGGCCATCAGAAACATTGCAATCTAAGATAGGACGGCGCAAGCCGTAGTATCTTAGATATGTTTAAGTGTATCTCTCTTAGAGAATACACTTAAACATAGGTCGGTGCAGATTCAGAGTTAGGTCGGCTTATCTGTAGATAAGCCGGCCTAACTCTTTCTGAATCTACCTAACTGATTTTAGCACCTCACTGTGTGCCAGCTCAGTTCGTAGCTGTACTCAGAACACAAGAGACCATCCAGTTGGCTGCATTCTAGGCTAACACCTTTATTGTAGAAAATGGTTTAAAGCCACATAAAAAAAAGCAATAGGAGGGAGAGAAATGTTGACGCATTTCACACCATTAGCCCTTCATCATAACATAACAAGTGCTATGAGGAAGCGCTGGTAGCGTGAAACACGTCAACATTCCCCCCCCCCCCCCCCCATGCTTACTGTTTTGCTGTGGTCTCAATGCATTTTTATTACAATAATTGTGTAAAACTGAAGTGCAGCAATTTGGATCTTCTCTTGTGTTCTGTGTTATTCACAAATTTACCAGATGAAAATATGGGGGGGAAAAAGCCTGAAAAGAGATAATGACTGTATCCACCACATCTAAGGACTGGTAAGCTGAAATATATAAAAAAAAAACTTTTTTGGGTTTTATATGTTTTAAAATGTATGTTCTTTAGTGTGGCCACTCTTTTTGAGCATGTTATAGCTGAGTCCTAGGGATGAGATTTGGCATCGCTGTTACCATGGGTTTGCAGGAAATCTTGCATTTTTCGCAGTCCTGGCTAATTAATGCAGGAATTTGCCAGCCGTAATTCATTGCAGCCATAATGCACTGCCTGGCTTTTGAGCTTATGTCAGCTGGCTTATAATGGGGCTTTTGGATAAGCCAGCCTCCTCACAACTAAAAGGGTAAGGTCACAATAGGCATATTGACAATGTACTATACCTCTGATAGGGAAAGCACACGGAGTGCTGCTGACCAACTGCAATGAAGGGAACAGTGTAGGGCATGGGTCTTCAAACTACGACCCCCCAGTTGATCAGGAACTACAATTCCCATCATGCCTAGTCATGTCTGTGAATGTCAGTGTGTTACAATGCCTCATGGGATGTGTAGTTCTACAACAGCTGGAGGGCCATGGTTTGAGGATCCCTGGTGTAGGGCTTGCAGGCACTGGCAGGTCTCTATGTAGATGTAAGCCATTATGGTATATTCACATCAGATGCAGTGGTACTGTGTTGGGTGGTCCCACTGCATGACAAGGCAAAAAAACGTGTCCTTGGTGTGCCTGCTTCAAACCACTGCACTGCAGTGGTGAAGGGAAAGTGTGAACTGAAAAAAACCTACTGCCCAGATAGCAAGGATAACTTGCCACAAATGTGTGGCAGTTTTGAATTGCTATGCCGCGTACACACGATCGGACATTCCAACAACAAAACCGTGGATTTTTTTTCCGCTGGAATGTTGGCTCAAACTTGTCTTGCATACACACGGTCACACAAATGTTGTCGGAAATTTTGAACGTCAAGAACGCGGGCACGTACAACACTATGACGAGCCGAGAAAAATTAATTTCAATGATTCCGAGCATGCGTCAAATTGATTCCGAGCACGCGCAGGGGTTTTGTGCATCGGAATTGTATCCAGATGATCGGAATTTCCAATAAGAACTTTTGTTTTTGGAAAAATTGAGAACCAGCTCAGGAAATTCCAACAGCAAATGTCCGATAGAGCATACACACGGTCGGAATATCCGACCAAAAGCTCACATCGAACATTTGTTGTCTGCAGCATAAGTCTGTTAATTTACTGCACATTTTTACTGGCAAGTTGTACAAGTTCTAGTTGTCACTTTAACAATTTGTAGAAAGTCGTTAGCAATATCTAAGTGGCAGTGGTGAGTCTACAGCAAGAGCTCTGCAAGTCTACAGCATGAAAATTCAGTCACAGTGACCCCTGTGGTGGGATGACTATGTCACATAACTGAACCAGAACTTGCAGCAGACTTGCAGAATGTTTACAAAGAAAGTTTTTCTGGAGTCATGCATTGCAGACTTGCTGCAATAGCTTAGCAAACTTGCAGCACAATTGCTTGCTATCTGGGTGTGTCCAGTCCTCCTTCCAGGACAGTTAAGTGCAAGGCAATCCGCCACCTCACATCGCATTCGCAAGCCCGGCAATTGAACTTAATGAACTCCTCCAGCCGCTCACCTATCATGCCAGCCCAGAGATCCCTTCAGCTGTTTACCTGTGTACCCAGACCCAGACTTCACTTTAAGACACACTTGTGGTGATTAAAGGAGTTGTAAAGGAAAAAAAAGTTTTGCCTAAAATGAATGTCTGCAAGGTAGACAGACAGAATAGTGTAATGATACTGTTAAAAAACAAGTAAATACCTATTAAATTCCTTCATCTATATCACCTCCGGCATTCTAGTTTCTGTTCTCTCATTCACTTCCTGGTTTGCGGTGCTCGTTCATGTAAGAACTACATTTCCCAGTATGAATTGCGGCACGCCCAGTAATTCACACCTCTTGAAGTCTCTAACACGTAGAGAGCGTCCTGCCACACAGATGTAGTTCCCAGGAGGGGGTGAGCACGTTACTGACCACCGCAGTAAACCCTCCCGTTACGGTGGTCAGTAAAATCAGACAAGCAGGAAGTGAACAGAACAGAGAAGAAATAGAGCAACTTCTGAGCAAAAACGAACAATGAGGTAGTGAAAAGAGGAATGTGTGCTGGTAAAGGATGCTTATTATGAAAAAAAAAATTCCTTTACAACCCCTTTAAGTATAAGTAGTTGTTAACCATTAATGTACTTTACCATTTACCCAAGTAATACTTGTTTTCTAGTATCTGTTGCCACAGAGCCATATAGGGACTGTTCTGCACTGCCATCTAGTGTTCGTATTGAATCACAGAAGCATTATAATTTTGACCCTATTTGCATTGTTAATCCTTCTCTGCACCTATTTAGTAAAGTTAAGGCTTACATCTGTCTGATCATTTGATCAAATCTTTATTTCTGTTACAATATTGTCATGTTAAAACTTATATGTGATTTTGGTGGTTGGTTTTACCTCTACTTTAACAAGCTATGCTTGTGTTCTTTGAATTGCAGTAGAGGTGTCTATTTTCCTATGTGCATGTGTGCGGACATCTGAACAATGAAAAATTATTTTAAGATCCGCTATCTGATAAGTAGCTCTTCAATGATCAACACCATAACTTTTTATTTATTTTTTAATTGTGGTACTTTCCCTTTTTTTTTTATTATATTTAGATTGGGATGGTTATTACACATTGGACAGTTTAACTGATAGCCCATTCAACTCAAGAGCTGCCATTTGTTTGCAACACCTCACTACAGCCTACAAAAAGAACACTGTGAAAACCAAACCAATGGCGCTAGTACTGTAAGGTAGAAGTGCTAACCATGTTATAAGTGTAAACTTTCCTAACGTTTTTAGATCTGTTTTGGCTGCTATTTCCACTGGTCCTTTTAGTCCTTTTATCTTTTAAATAGGTCAAATCTACCTAGAAGCGCCTTTTTTCAAGTTAAAAAAAATTAGGGCCAGATTCTCAAAAAAGATACGACGGCGTATCTCCAGATACGCTGTTGTATCTCTGAGTCGTGCCGTCGTATCTATGCGCCTGATTCTTAGAATCAGTTACACATAGATTTCCCTTAGATCCGACAGGCATAGGTCTCTTACGCCGTCGGATCTTAACTGTATTTTTACGCTGACCGCTAGGGGCGTGTACGCTGATTTACGCGTCAAAATATGTAAATCAGCTAGATACGCGAATTCACGAACGTATAGCCCGGCCGACGCAGTACATTTACGCCGTTTACGTTAGGCTTTTCCCGGTGTATAGTTACCCCTGCTATATGGTGGCGTAAGTGCGGCGTACCAATGTTAAGTATGGCCGTCGTTCCCGCAACGAAATTTGAAAATGTTGCGTCGTTTGTGTAACTCGTCCGTGAATGGGGCTGGACGTAATTTACGTCCACGTCAAAACCAATACGTCGTATTAGGAGCAATGCACACTGGGAGATTTCCACGAACGGTGCATGCGCCATTCGTAAAAAACATCAATCATGTCGGGTCACAGAAGATTAACATAAAACACGCCCCCCTGTCCCACATTTGAATTAGGCGGGCTTACGCCGGCCGATTTACGCTACACCGCCGCAACTTACGGAGCAAGTGCTTTGAGAATACAGCACTTGCCCGTCTAAGTTGCGGAGGCGTAACGTAAATAGGTTACGTTGCGCCCGCACAAAGATGCGCGCACCTAGAAGAATCTGGCCCTTAGATTTGAGTGCTTTTGTTTTATTTAAACCAAGCAAATAAAAAAAAAAGTTTAAATATCAATGACTCATCCAAAATCTGTGATGCCAGAATACAGTGACATCAACGCTGTTCTGCTCGGTAGCAGAACATGCAGCTTAAAGGCATCCGCTAAGCATATAATTTAAAGCAGTGGTCATCAACCCTGTCCTCAGGGCCCACTAGGGCAGGGTTGATGACCACTGATTTAAAGGACTGGTATTTTTTTTCCTTGTGTTTTTTTTTCCACAGTTGAGTACTGCCCAGGATTTTTTTATTTGGTTGCACTAATGGTTAATTTTTCAGGACAAGCTTTTGGAAACCTACCCCCCTCTTTATGCAGTACTGATACACAAAGGTTTTGTTTTTTTCCATGTCACTCTCGGAGTCACAATGAATAAAAGCATCCTCCCCCCATTGTATGGTGTTTTAATATTTTTTTTTTTACTTTGTTGAATGCTCCCCATGGCAGTGCCCAGCTACCTATACACTTTATTGACAATAGTATTATTATTGTTGAAAAAACTCCAGAATTTAGTATCAAAATCCCTAAACCCATCCCATCCCCCCCTTTTCCCACATAGATGCTAACAAGTACAACTTAAGCAGAAAAAAAACAGCACTTATAACAAATTATAAGTGTTCAGCCCTTTGCAATTTGCAGTGGCATACCAAGAGGGGGGTGGGAGGGCGGTCCACCCCCGGTGCCGCACATTAGGGGGGTGTCAGTCTGGGGGTGTGCAGTGTGAGAGGGGATTGCAGAAGGGCTGTCATAATGAGAGGGGACACCCCTGCACGTTGCCAGCTTTGTAAGCATCAGAAGTTAATCGGGTCGGTAGGGGGCTCAGCGGTGGGGGGGAGGGAGACTGCCTGTCTCCCCAGTCATCCAATCAAGCAGGCTGTCCCTCGACGATCTTCAATGTCTCCCGAGGCCCAAGGCAGCTGGAGTTGGTGGGCGAAGCCAGGGGTGTGGCTGCTTCCTCCATTCCTTCCAAAGACTCGTTCACTGGCTAATCCTGGCGGAAAAAGAGGAGAACACACAGGAGCCACGAGTGTCTGTATCTGCAGCTATGCTGTAAGTGAGCACATTGTCACTGTATACAACCCTAACCTGCCACCATCATACCCTATACAATCCTAACTTTTCCCATAATACCCTATACAGCACTAACCTGCCCCTATAATACCGTATACAGCCCTAACCTGCCACCATCATACCCTATACAGCCCTAGCTTGCCACTATAATACCCTATGCAGTCCTAACCTGCCCCTATAATACCCTATACAGCCCTAACCTGCCACCATAATACCCTATACTGCCCTAACCTGTCACCATAATACCTTATACAGCCCTAGCCTTCCATCATAATACCCTATACAGCCCTAGCCTTCCACCATAATACCCTATACAGCCCTAGCCAGCCACCATCATACCCTATACAGCCCTAGCTTGCCACTATAATACCCTATACTGCCCTAACCTGCCACTATACTACTCTAAACTTCTGTTGTTGTGATTTGTTCACGAATGTGCATAAATGCCCTGTGTGTGCACATATGTGCCGTGGGTCTCTTCCAGGTTCTGGAGACCTGTGTATGTGCAAACTCTTGCGGCTGCACTTGCACTCTGCAATAAAAAATGGACATTCTCTGGAGGCAGTGGCGCATTCTGGCCTAGGCACAAAAGCAGAAGCAGAAAAAAAACTTGAATTTTAAGTTCTGCTTTAAAGTTTTACTAAACCAAAAACAGTAAAATCGGTCTGCATATGCAGTAAAGCATGCTTGTTTTACTCATTGTGGAACCTAAGGCGTTAATCCTCTATATTGTGTAAAAAGGCTGTTTGATCCTGTCTCCTCTGATTCTCCCCTTCTTCCACTGTCTCCAATCCGTCAAAGGATGGTACAGAGGCTAGGGGACAAGCTGCACATGCTCAGTTTGGTGTGTATTGCTAAAGAGTTTGTTTTTGTTTTTTTTTCTTGGAAGAGTGCATGTGATCAGCACTTGGATAATCAGCACTGTCCAGACAGAGGGTCAGGGGTCCTGCATCCTCATAAGACAATCATGGGAAAATGAAAACTCCTTCTACAAGCTTTAACCAGTGCTCAGACAGACATTGATAGAAGTCACAAGACTGCTATATATTGCTGATGAGAAAGGGTATTTAGCAGTTTATATTTACTAAAACTATTGCATTTCCATTTTCTGTGTACTGTGGGAGACCAGATATAGTGAATGCAGGGTCCTGGGTTTAGTAACACAAAGTTAAAAAGTCATTAAACTCTGCCTTGGCTGGTCCCAAGCCCACGCTGTGAAATGAGGAGGGTTGGGTGCTGGGACAAGCAAACCAGCCCTGTAAAAAAAAAAAAGCTAAGCATTTAGTATTAATTAAAACATGGAGCCATTTGTATTGTCTTTACTATTTGCGAATCACTGATCCCAAGAGGACATCTTGTGTGATACCAATCATAGGCACTTACTTCGATAAGAAAGGAAAGAAGTAAAAGAGAACGGGCTAGATTCAGGTAGGGGCGTGCAATGTTACGGCGGCGTAGCGTATCGTATTTACGCTACGCCTCCGTAAATCAGAGAGGCAAGTGCTGTATTCACAAAGCACTTGCCTCCTAAGTTACGGCAGCGTAGCGTTAATGGGGCCGGCGTAAGCGCGCCTAATTCAAATGAGTATGAGGGGGGCGTGTTTTATGTAAATGGGTGGTGACCCGATGTGATTGACGTTTTTTACGAACGGCGCATGCGCCGTCCGTGTACATATCCCAGTGTGCATTGCTCCAAAGTACGCCGCAAGGACGTATTGGTTTCGACGTGAACGTAAATTACGTCCAGCCCTATTCGCGAACGACTTACGCAAACAACGTAAAAAATAAAAAATTCGATGCGGGAACAATGTCCATACTTAACATTGCGTACGCCTCATAGAAGCAGGAGCAACGTTACGCCGGAAAAGCCTTACGCAAACGACGTAAAAAAATTCCACCGGGTGCACGTACGTTTGTGAATCGGCGTATCTAGGTCATTTGCATATTCTAAGCTGAAATCTACGGAAGCGCCCCTAGCGGTCAGCGTAAAATTGCACACAATTATACGCCGGCGTATTCAAGTTACGTCGGCGGAGGAAGCCTATTTTTTAAACGTATCTGCCTTTGAGAATCGGCGTAAAGATACGACGGCGCAGATTTGAAATTACGGCAGCGTATCTGGAGATACGCCGCCGTATCTGGTTGCTGAATCTAGCCCAACATATTTAATTTACTATAGTTCTTTTAGCACTGAAAATCCAATCATTCAAGGAAAACGCTTAGGTAGTCTCCACTTGGCAGACGTTTCAGAGAAGTGGGATGAGCCTGGGGACTGGAGGGAATATGAGACGCGTGTCTTTGCCTTGTATTAAATGTTGCCAGCTGAGCCAAAATTCTCACCTAGCCCAAGGCAGTGAGAGCCCTCTGAATTATTGAAAAAATGTGCACTGGAAACGCTCACAGCCAATGTCAACTCATGTTTTGTGTGCAACAAATCATGTGTGTGGCTTTTCAAAAATGTACCCATTCACAAAATGAGTTAGTAAATTACAAAATATCAGTTAAAATAAATGAAGTCAGGAAAATATATTTTAAAAAATAGGATCCTTACTTTTCCAAGATTCAGCAAAGTACAACTACTGTCACTAGCTGCTTTGGTTCCCCGCAGTCTTATGCCACGTACACACGAACTGATTTCTTCTCTGGAAAAAAATTGCATGGTTTTTCCGACGAAATTCCGCTCAAGCTTGGCTTGCATACACACGGTCACACAAAATTCCAACCGTCAAGAACGCAGTGACGTACAACACTATATCGAGCCAAGTAAAATTAAGTTCAATGCTTCTGAGCATGCCTCAACTTGATTCTGAGCACGCATGGTTTTTAGTGCGTCGGAATTGCACACAGATGAACGGATTTTCCGATGTTTTCCGTTGGAAAAATAGAGAACCAGCTCTCGATCTAAGTCCATCGGAAATTCCAACCGTGTTTTCATCGGACGACGAACCGATCGTGTGTGGTCCCCATCAGTTTTTTTCCCATCGGTGAAAAAAAAATAGAAGCTGTTTTAAATTTTTCGTATGGTTAAAAAACCGATAGAAAAAAATTATCGTCTGTGGGGAAATCCATTGGAAAAAAATCCACTCATGCTCAGAATCAAGTTGACGCATGCTCGGAAGCATTGAACTTCATTTTTCTCTGCACGTCATTGTGTTTTACGTCACCGCTTTGGACACGATCAAATTTTTAACTGATGGTGTGTAGGTAAGACTGATAAAAGTCAGCTTCATCGGATATCTGATAAAAAAATCCATCAGTTTGTTTTCATCAGACGAACTGACCGTGTGTACAAGGCATTAGAGTGTGGGTGGTTGCTAGGAGGAGATTTCTCAGGCCGAACACCTGGTCGGATCCACAGATCTGGGCAAAACACAGGGTTAAAACTGTTCGGGATATTATGCCGGCGGGGACACTGTTGACCTATAATGATCTCTCAACCAAATTTAACTTGCCCAGATGGATGTATTTCCGTTACTGTCAATTGCAATGAATTTGGGTACAATCAGCCTTTCCATAGATGGATGGATTTTCTGCCGATACCTGATGAACCGGCCGAGATTTTAACCATCTGTGGCTGCCTTTAGGCCCCGTACACACGGACGGACAATCCGCTGAAAACGGTCCGCCGAACCGTTTTCAGCGGACATGTCCGCCCGGAGATTTCTGTCTGATGGTTGTACACACCATCAAACAGATATCCGCGCGTAAACAATACGCGGGGCATGGCCGCGCCGTCGCCGCGACGATGACGCGGCAACGTGGGCGGCCTTGAAGTTCAAAGCTTCCACGCATGCGTCGAATCAGTACGACGCATGCGAGGGATGGCGGTCGGTCGGACGTGTCCGGTGAGTCTGTACAGACGACTGAACACGTCCGACGGACAGGTTTCCAGCGGATAGATTTCTTAGCATGCTAATAAATTTTGATCCGCTGGAAACTGTCCGATCCGCCGGACAATTGTCCGGTCGGGCCTACACACGACCGGATCTGTCCGCTGAAACTGTCAGGCCTTGTACACACGAGAGGATTTCCGCCGGACCGTTTCGAGCGGATAAATCCTCTGGCGGATTTGGATCTGATGGCTGTACACACCATCAGATCGAAATCCCCGCGGAATACATCCGCGGTGACGTGGCCGCACCGTCGCCGCGACAATGACGCGGTGACGTGCGCGACCCTGGAAGGTAAATACTTCCACGCATGCGTCGAATCATTACGACGCATGCGAGGGATGGGAGCGGACGGACTGATCCGGTGTGTCTGTACAGACGACCGGATCAGTCCGCTGGACTGGATTCCAGCGGATAGATTTCTTAGCATGCTAAGAAATTTTTATCCGCTGGGAATCCGTCGGCTGGATTTTTATCCGCCGGGAAAAGTCCGCTAGGCCGTACACACGACCGGATCTATCTGCTGGAACTGATCCGCGGATCAATCCCAGCGGATCGATCCGGTCGTGTGTATGGGGCCTCAGTCGGACAAATATCAGCGGACAGATCCGGTCGTGTGTACGGGGCCTTAGAGATGTCTGCTGGCTGATCCTAGTCATACAGACAATCTAATGTACAGGTTAAAAAATCTGATCCAATCATAATATTCCTTGCTGATATGCCAGTATCTGCTCATTCTGTTATCTTCCGCTGGCCTCGGCATAGCACCCTCCTATGTCAATGACTAGGAGGTTGGCCATTAACAAGCACTGAGAAAATCTATGAAAGTAATAAAGAGCATTTCCATTCATTATTAACTCCTGGGGTAAACCTAATATTTGACCAAGCATCGCATTATGCTTATTCGTAGTCTATATTCATTCCAACATTAGCTGCATATCATTGTCTTGGACCAGCTTCTTGATAGTGACAACGGTTGGCCATGCCTATGCAATGTGTTTCGGCACATGTAGTCTAAACTAGGAGCATCTGTGACATGGTGACTGACAACACAGCAGCACAATAGGGAAACAGCTGTCATCACCATAACAGTAAGTGCCTGAACAAGGACCATCAAGGCAGAATTTAATTTAATGAAGGCTGCAGGTGTAAAAAATATTGAGAATTACATGAGATTTTTTACAAATCTTACATGAGTTTTAGTGGTTGGATTTAGATCTACTTTGTGGAACTTAAAGGGGTTGTAAAGGTTTGTTTTTTATTTTCTAAATAGGTTCCTTTAAGCTAGTGCATTGTTGGTTCACTTACCTTTTGCTTTGATTTCCCTTCTAAATGTTTTTTTCTTTGTTTTCTTTTTCTGAATTTCTCACTTCCTGTTCTTCCTCAGTGAGCTGTTCTGGCTGACTAACCCCCAGGCAGAACAGCTCAAATGATGGGGGACAAGCTTACTGAGGAGAAAAAGGAAGTATGAAATTCAGACAAAGAAAAAAAACATTTATAGCTAGATTCACAAAGAGTTAAGCCGGTGTTTCAGTAGATACGCCGTCGTAACTCGGAATCTAAGCCGTCGTACATTTAAGTGTATTCTCAAATTGAGTTACACTTAAATGTAGCTAAGATACGACTGCCTGCGCCGTCGTATCTTAACTGTCTAGTTCCGCCGGCCGCTAGGGGCGCGAACGCTGATTTACGCCTAGAATGCGTAAATCAGCGAGATACGCCAACGTACGCTTCCCCGTCGCAGTAAAGATACGCCGTTTACGTAAGGCGTTTTCAGGTGTAAAGTTAGTCGAACAAATAGCTGGCCTAGCCAATGTTAAGTATGGATGTCGTTGCCGCGTCGAATTTTGAAAATTTTACGTCGTTTGCGTAAGTCGTCCGTGAATGGGGCTGGACGTAATTTACGTTCACGTCGAAAACAATACGTCCTTGCGGCGTACTTTGGAGCAATGCACACTGGGATATGTCCACTAACGGTGCATGCGCCATTCGTTAAAAACGTCAATCACGTCAGGTCACCCCCATTAACATAAAACATGCCCCCCTCATCCTCATTTGAATTAGGCGCGCTTAGGCTGGCCCATTTACGCTACGCCGCCATAACTTAGGAGGCAAGTGCTTTGTGAATACAGCACTTGTCTCTCTGACTTACGGTGGCGTAGCGTAAATACGAAACGCTACGCCGGGTCAAAATTACGCCACCCTACCTGAATCCAGCTATTAGAAGAGAAATCAAAGGAAAAGGTAAGTGAACCAACAATGCACTAGCTTAAAGGAACCTATTTAGAAAATAAAAACAAACCTTTACAACCCCTTTAAGCAATAACATAGTGATAAAAATAAGGGGCCAGATTCACAAAAGAGATACGACGGCGTATCTCCTGATACGCCGTCGTATCTCTGAGATACGATCGTCGTATCTATGCGCCTGAATCAGGTTACGCATAGATAGCCCTAAGATCCGACAGGTGTAAGTGACTAACACCGTCGGATCTTAGGCTGCAATTCTAGGCCGGCCGCTAGGTGGCGATTCCATTGCGGTCAGCGTAGAATATGCAAATGACTAGTTACGCCAATTCACGAACGTCCGCTTTGCCCGTCGCTCTAAATTTACGTAGTTTCCGTAGAGATACGTCGCGTAAAACTAAGCATGCCCTCTAGGTGGTCTAACCAATGTTAAGCATGGCCGTCGTTCCCGTGTAGAATTTTTAAATTTCACGTCGCTGGACGCCATTTACTTTAACGTCGAAACCAATTACGTCCTTGCGACGTCATTTAGCGCAATGCACGTCGGGAAATTTTAGGGACGGAGCATGCACAGTACGTTCGGCGCGGGAACGCGCCTAATTTAAATGGTCCCCGCCCCATTTGAATTAGGCGGGCTTGCGCCGGGCGGATTTACGCTACGCCGCTGCAAGTTTACAGGTAAGTGCTTTGTGAATCAAGCACTTACGCTGTAAAATTGCGGCGGTGTAACGTAAATGGGATACGTTACGCCGCCGCAGCGTAACGCATTTGTATGTGAATCTGGCCCTATAAATATAAACTGAGCAGGGCCCTCTTAATCCTCTTGTACAGTAAAACCTTGGTTTGAGAGTAACTTGGTTTGAGAGCGTTTTGAAAGATGAGCAAAATGTTTTAATACATTTTGCCTTGATATACAAACGATGTCCTGATATAAGAGTAGCATCATGTCACAACTGAGTATAGAAGAGAGGAGCCTCTAAGTGTAGCAATATGGTTACATTTAATGAAGGTACAACATTTAGCAACTTATTGCTACACTTAGAGGTTCCTCTCTTCTCTTTTATACCCTGTAAAAAAATGCTTTGATATACAAGTGCTTTGGATTACAAGCATGTTTCTGGAACAAATTATACTCGGAATCCAAGGTTTTACTGTATTTTATTGTATTGTAACTGTATTGTCTTTTATATTGTAATGTGCTGCATAAACTGTGGGCGCTATATAAATTCTGTATAATAGACTGATGGTCCGTCACGCCTACACACCATCGGTTAAAGAACCGATCGTGACAAAAACGAAGTTCAATGCTTCCAAGCATGCGTCGACTTAATTCTGAGCATGCGTGGATTTTTAACCAATGGTTGGCCCAGATCCACAAAGAAATTACGCCGGCGTATCTATTGATACGCCCCGTAATTTCTAAGATGCCCCGTCGTATCTTTGTTTTGTATCCACAAAACAAGATACGACTGAATGTGGGCTCGATCCGACTGGTGTACGTCTTAGTATGCCGTCGGATCTTAGGTGCATATTTACGCTGGCCGCTAGGTGGCGCTTCCGTCGATTTTCTTCGTCGAGTATGCAAATTAGTTAGATACGCCAATCCACAAACGTCCGTACGCCCGGCGCTTTTTTTTACGTCGTTTACGTAAGGCTTTTTTCGGCGTAACGTTACCCCTGCTCTATGAGGCGTACGCAATGTTACGTCTGGACGTCTGGCCAGCGTCGAATTTTCCGTTGTGTACGTCGTTTGCGTAAAACGTTCGCGAATAGGGCTTTGCGTAAATTACGTTCACGTCGTCTAGGCATTGAGCGGGCGTAATTTAATTTGAAAATCCAACATGATACTGAGCATGCGCGCGCATGCGCCGTACGAAAAAAGCGTCATTTACGTGGGGTCAAGCTTGTTTTACATAAAACACGCCCCCCTGTTCATCATTTGAATTCCCCGCCCTTACGCCGGGAGATTTACGCTACGCCGCCGTAACTTTAGAGGCAAGTGCTTTGGGCCAGATTCACAAATGAGATACAACGGCGTTTCTCATGATACTCCGTCGTATCTCTGTTTCTATCTATGCGGCTGATTCATAGAATCAGTTACGCATAGATATTCCTAAGATCCGACAGGTGTAATTGTTTTACACTGTCGGATCTTAGGATGTAGTACCGCGGCCGCCGCTGGGGGGAGTTTGCATCGTAAACCAGCGTTGGGTATGCAAATTAGGAGTTACGGCGGATCTAGTAACTCCTACGTCGCCGCTAGTCTAGTTTCCCGTCGCAAAGTTAGTCGTTTTTTTTTGGTGCCCTAACTTTAGTCAGCAAGTGTATTGCTGTCTAAAGTATGGCCGTCGTTCCCGCGTCGAAATTCAAAATTCAGTCGTTTGCGTAAGCCGTCCGGGAATACGGAAGTACGCTACGCGCGTCGCCGTTCAAAAAAATGCCGTCACGGCGCGCAAAGCACGGCGGGAGTTAAGAAACGGAGCATGCACAGTAGGTCCGGTGCGGGAGCGCTCCTAATTTAAATGGTACACGCCCATTTAAATTGGCCCGCCTTGCGCCTGAGGCCGCCGGCGTAGTTTTCATCGCAAGTGCTTGGTGAATCAGGCACTTGCGATGAAAAATTGCGGCGGTGTAACGTATCTAGGATACGTTACGCCGCCGCGATTCTACGTGAATCTGGCCCTTTGTGAATACAGCACTTGCCTCTCAAAGTAGCGGCGGCATAGCGTAACTACGCTACGCCTGCCTAAAAATACGCCGCCCTACGTGGATCTGGCCCGTTGTGCCTACTAACGATCGTTTTTTTCCCACCGGTTAGGAATCCATCGAATTAGTATTATTAGCAATAGTACTGGTTTTAGGTCGAGGTCGTCTCGATTTTGTCTATCCCTACGCCATTTCAGCTTTGCTGGATTCTTTTGATATGACTATCAGCATAATTTTACCTAAAGGCATGACAAGGCACATGTAATAGGAATGGCTGTGTATCCAGACATAGATAGAGCTGTGAGTCCTCTATCAGGAAACCCTGGTGTCGTACACATGCTCTTATCGACTATCTGGTGCTGCATAGGGAAATGAGAGTAGACAAGGTGAGGAAACACATGGAAGACTCCTGACTGAAAGCTGGGAAGGAAAAGACATGAAAGGAGCATCTGCTGCCCTCTAACCTACTCACTCACTATCAAATATTACAATGACATAGATATCTGCCAATTAAAGCAAATGTGCATGCCTCGACAAGGGTACGTTCAGGCATTCTGATAATACACCAGTTACACAGAAGTGGACGTGCAGTTGTGAACTATTCCAAAGTTGTCTTCTCTGAACCAGATCAACATCTTCTAGTCACGTCTCACTGTATGCCAGTTACTGTGCTGCTAATATATAAGTAGAAATAAGTTAACATAGTAAAATATTTTTTTAATAATAATTTATTGGTGTTTATATGGACATTATTTACACTTGTTGCACCCTTTTGTATCTTTATTTCACAGTCGTATTAGTCACTCACTAATTTTTGGAGCTGCACTTGCTGTCATTTTTTATTGATAATTTTAAATTTTCATTATTATTGGCGCCATTTTCCACATTTCTCTATATAGTAAAATATTTGCCTGCTATTGGGCTTCTATGTTTCTTTCTACAGTAATTAAACATATAGGGGTAGATCCACAGACAGAGTACACGGCGTATCTACTGATACGCCGGCGTACTTTCAAATTTCCCGCGTGGAGAGACTGGACTGGACCACATGTCTCAGATTGCCCGGGACAGTCCCGCATTTTGCAGGTCTGTCCCGGGCACCTTCATTCCAGGACAATACAGTGTCCTGGAATGAAACTGACACAGCTACCCCCCCAAGCCAAACTAATGCCCCCAAAAAAGGCTGCCACATCACCGCTTTACTCACTGACAGTACTTGTCCTGGCCGTGAATGTCTGGAGGAGCACAATCGCCACCCCCTGCTTGTGATTGGAGAAATCATAAATCCTGCCTCTTGTGTCCAATCACTGTGCTGTGATTCGTTTCAGCACAAGCTGATTTTTGGGAAGGGGGGAGTCCCTGAATGGTAGTTTGGAAATGTGGTCACCCTAACCCAAGGTAGCCGCTCCTCCTGCCCACCCATTGTCCAGGCCCTGCCTGCAGGTACATGAACAGTAACAAAACAGAGTAACAAAACCTTTGTGTTTGCCCCCTGGCTTGTCTGCCTAGTGAATATGTACAGTGCCAGTGCTGTAAACCTATCACTAAACCTAGCCTGCGTATATGTTCCTGGTCTGTCCCTGTTTCTACTGACTTGGTACCACATGTACAGTATCTGCTGTTCTCCAGTTTCTGATCCTAAAGGTGTTTGTAAAGGCTAAAGATTTTTTACTTTTATGCATTCTGCGAGGAGATTCCGCTGATCAGCTCTCCTCGCCTGACACTCAGTGTGAGGCGAGGAGTGCCGATTAACGGCATCTCTGTGTTTACATGTGATCGGCTGTGATTAGACACAGCCGATCACATGGTTAAAGAGACCTGTACAGGTAATTTAGGGCACTGATCATCAGTGTCCTGGTTATCAGTGCAGCCTCGACAGTGATGCCAATCTGTGCCCATCAATAATGCCAGTCAGTGCCGACCATCAGTGCTGCCTATCATTGACTATCAGGGCCACTTATCAGTGCTCATCAGTGCTACATATCAGTGCTCATCAGTGCTACATATCAGTGCTCATCAGTGCTGCATATCAGTGCTGCATATCAGTGCCCATCAGTGCTGCATATTAGTGCCTCCTCATCAGTGCCCTTCAGTGCCGTCTCATCAGTGCAGCCTATCAGTGCCCATCAGTGCAGCCTCATCAGCGTACATTAGTGAAGGAGAAAAATTACCTATTTACAAGATTTTCACACAGAAACTAAGAAAAAAATATTGTTTCTTCAAATAAAAAACTCGGCAGTGATTAAATACCACCAAAAGAAAGCAACAACTATGAAAATTGACCTGGGTAGGAATGAGGTAAAAGCGCACCAGTATTAAAGCGGTTAAGGAAAATGAAAATATAGTGCTGTACCTGTAACGTTAACTTGTTGCAATTGTACCTGATGTTCATGTACTGTAGGTGACCCGGTTCCTGGGCAGGGGTCTTCTACACCCAATGCATCTCCAAGGTTTCCTTGGTTTGCGGTGTAATATAACAAAGATGTAAATTAAGCGCCACACTGCTGCTAAACGGTACAGATACAACTCCCTTCATCAGGGTATTGAAAACAAAATAAATAACATAAAGGGAACCGGACCTTTAAGGCCTCGTACACACAACGAGACATGTCCGATGAAAACGGTCCGCGGACCGTTTTCATCGGACATGTCTGCTGGCAGAATTTGGTCTGATGTGTGTACACACCATCAGACCAAATTCCCCGCGGACAGAAAACGCGGTGACGTGGCGGCGAAGTAGCGGCGACGATGACGCGGTGACGTGCGCGAACCCGGAAGTTCAATGCTTCCACGCATGCGTCGAATCACTTCGACGCACTCGAGGGATTTCGGCCCAGCGGACATGTCCGATGAGTGGTACTGACCATCGGACATGTCCGACGGACAGGCTTCCAGCAGACAAGTTTCTTAGCATGCTAAGAAACTTTTGTCCGCTGGAAACCTATCCGCTAGGCCGGAAAATTGTCTGGTCGGCCCTACACACGACCGAACATGTCCGCGGAAACATCTCCGCGGACCAGTTTCCGCGGACATGTTCGGTCGTGTGTACGAGGCCTAATGGCATTTTTTCCAGTGTGATTACAAGCACAAGTCTTGTCAGCTGCTGGCAAGGCTGGACTGGGACAGAAATTTGGCCCTGGACTTCATCCAGGCCCACTTTGACAGCTCTCTCCCATGGCGGCCGGGCAACTCCCGCACCCCCTCTCCCCCTTCACTAGCCACTAGCCGTTCTACTTTATTAGAGTAGAACGGCTGGTACTGGTACTCTTATAGGCAGTACCAGTGGGGAAGCTAGACATTATTTCACCCGGGGCAAAGAATCAGTTCCGTGCCCCCCTTATGGGACAAGATTAGGCAGAAGTGAGAAACTCCCAGACCATAGCTGTTGAGTCAGCTGTCTGTCCCCTCCCCCCATGCTCCTCTGTCGTCGTCCCTGCTCCTCTGGTCCTCCGCCTGCTCCTCTGGTCCTCCCCCTGCTTCTCTATTCCCCCCAGGTAAGCGCTGCGGGGAGGGAGAGGAGGTGAGCGCTGTGAGAAGGGAGAGACAGAGGAGCAGAGGGGGGCAGCAGTCCGCTGTCACTGAAGCCGGCCCACTGAGCCATCGGCCCACCGGGAAACTCCCTGTAGTCCCAATGGCCAGTCCATCTCTGGCTGCTGGTTTGGCAACCTTGGAATAAATTCATATGTGGACCATTTATTAGTGGTGTGGTTCTTCAATTTACACTAACTGTCCAAGACAGGCCTTCCTTCTGACTGTTTGATTATCACAGAAAACAAATGCGTGGACAGGGCTACAAAACACTAGGAGTGGCTCGCAGAGATCAGTAAGCAGTAATCCAGAGTGACCTTTCACTCTCATAAGCCAGCAGTGTAAGGCACACCATTCCATATTCAAATACCAAACAGGATCTGCTTCGTCTTGTATGAAAATGATGTTTGCATTGCATGTGAAGTAATTGTTGAAATCGCTGTGTTTGTTTTTCTCAATGTTTGTTTTTCGGCCAATGCCATTCTCCTAATGTGTACCCTCTTTCTGTGTACTATATCTGTACATTGTGTCTGTAAAATATTGCACAGATTGGTTCTGTATAAATAAAAACATACGTTAGCGAGGCACACCATAACCTTGCCCTTTACGGAGCATCTGGTAATCAAGCGGACACACTTAGGAGGACACCTGCTGGTCACAGATAGTAATTCAGTCTCCAGATGTGGTCACTAGAACGTGCACACCTTGCAGTATGATATACAGTATATGCAAGCCGCTACTTGCCACATTTGCACTTATTCAAAATGCATAAATAATCTGTGATTGGATACCGGACTCTTATAATCAAGGAGCAAAAACTGCATCTGCCCTGGGCCCAACATGATACAAGTGCTTGGACCAAAAATACACTTGCTAGCAATGGGGTTTGGATGTAAAGGTGACCATGCACTATACAATCTGATTGTGCAATCTCCTTTAAACCTGCTATCAACTATACTGCATAGAACAAGGGCCTGCTTGACTATATACAAATTGAATAAATTGCTTAGATGTGTCCTTGGAGATTGTCTAGATGTTGTACAGTGTATGGCCCGTTTAAGAGGCTAGAATAAGCTCAGATTTCAACCCACTGGAATACTGCACAGCAAAGACATCCTGTTTTAAGGGATGAACCACTTGTATAAAAATCTAGAACTGATGTAGAAAATATTATACATGTACAGCAGGTGTGTCAAGCTCAATTTCATTGCTGGCTGCATCAAAGGGCGACTTGTACTTGTAAGACTAAATTCATTTAATTTAATTTAATACATTTCTCTGAGAATATTAGCAGGAACTCAAGGAGTTCAGGAGTGTGCTGTGTACTGAGTTCAAGGTTCAGGGTTGGGCTATGCACAGAGTTCAAAGTTCAGGGGTGCGCTACATACAGAGTGCAGAGTTCAGGGGTTCACTGTATACAGAGTGCAGAGTTCAAGGGTGTATTATGTACTGAGTGCAGGGTTTAGGGGAGGGCTATGTACTGAGTGCAGGGTTCAGAGGTGGGCTATGCACACAGTGCAAAATTCAGGGGTGCGCTAAATACAGAGTGCAGGGTTCAGGGGTGCACTGTGTACTGAGTTTAGGGTTGGGCTATGCACACAGTGCAAAATTCAGGGGGGCGCTACATACAGAGTGCAGAGTTCAGGGGTGCACTATGTACAGAGTGCAGAGTTCAAGGGTGCGATATGTACTGACTGCACGGTTCAGGGGTGGGCTATGTACTAAGTTCAGGGTTCAGAGGTGGGCTATGCACAGAGTGCAAAGTTCAGGGGTGCACTAAAAACAAAGTGCAGAGTTCAGGGGTGCGCTGTGTACTGAGTACATGGTTTAGGGGTGGGTTATGCACAGAACTCTAGAGAGAGAGGGATAGGGAGGGATAGCATATCCAGAGAACAAACTGCAGACTCAGGGAAAAAAAGGTGTAGTGAGAGCCAAGTTTAGGAGTATATGACACACAGAGAGTAGGGTCCATGAGTGTAAAATGCACAGAATGCAGGGAACATGAGTGTTATGCACCTAATGCGAGGGTCAGAAGTATGTAATGCACAGAATGCAGGGGACAGGAGTGTTAGACCCCATACACACGAGAGGATTTATCCGCGAATACGGTCCAGCGGACCGTTTCCGCGGATAAATCCTCTCGAGGATTTCAGCGGATTTCTATGCGATGGAGTGTGCACACCATCGCATTGAAATCCGCGCCAAAATCCTCTGGCGATGACGTGTCGCGCCGTCGCCGCGATTATGACGCGGCGACGTGCGCGACGCTGTCATATAAGGAATTCCACGCATGCGTCGAATCATTACGACGCATGCGGGGGATCCCTTCGGACGGATGGATCCGGTGAGTCTATACAGACCAGCGGATCCATCCATCCATCCCAGGGGAGAAATATCCGCGGAAACAGATCCGCTGGAGTGTACACACCATAGGATCTATCCGCTGAAACCCATTCGCTGGGATTTTTCAGCGGATGGATTCTATCGCGTCTATGGGGCCTTAGGCACTGCATGTAGAGGTCAGGAGTATGTAATGCACAGAATGCAGGGGACAGGAGTGTTAGGCACCGTATGTAGGGGTCAGGAGTATGTAATGCACAGATTGCAGTGGACAGGAGTGTTAAGTACAAAATGCAGGGGAAAGGAGTATGTAATGCATAAAAAGAGTCAGGAATACAAATCAAAAACACTGCAAGAGTCAGGGGGGTGTAATGTACAGTGAAAGGGGTAAGGAAAATGTAAAATTTACCCCTCAAGTAATACTTCCCCCAGTTTACCCTTTCAGCAAAAATTCCCACTCCCCTCCTTCATAAAAAAAAAAAACAGCACTCTAAAACACAAACCGTCTTCCCTTTTCCCTCAGCACAAGTCCTTTTCCACCTTCACCAAACTGCCAGTCTCAGCACAATACCCCCTTTTTCCCCATCCCAGGACTTATCCCCCTCCCAGCTTAAATCCTCCTTCCCCCTACCACACCCATCTCAGAAAAAGTTCTCTACCACTCACAAATCTCTCTTCTCAGCACAAAAAATCTCCAAATTTCTTCTCCCAGCAAAAATTCTCTTCCCCCTTTCAAGCACAAATTTACCCCCCTTCCCCCTTCTAGCACAGATCCTCCTCCTTCCTACGTAAATATTTTTCCCACTTCTATCGCAAATTCTCTCCCCCAAATCCTCCTTCCCAGCACAATTGTTCTTCTGCCCCTCCCTGCACAACTCCTCATCCCGGCACAAATACCCCAAATACTCTAAATCCCCAAATCCCAGCACAAACCCTTCTTCCCCCTCTTCAAAACCCACCAGCCCAAATCACACAACCCAATCCCCCTTCCAGAAAAAAAAACCCTGCCAGCACAACCTCCCCTTCCCATCCTAAAACAAATACTCCCCCTCCCCCCAGCACAAATCCTCTTTCCCCAAAATCCCCCACACCAGCACAAGTCCTCCTCCCAGTTCTATCACAAATCCTCCCACCCAAACCCCCCTCTTTTTCCATACAAAAATCCTCTCTCCTTTTAATACACATCTATTCTTTCCAACCATCCCAGTTTTGGCAGGGCCTTCCCATGGTTTGAACAAAATCCTAGTGTCCCACGAGTCCTGGAGCCCAGTGCTGGAAACAAGTCCTGGAACTTGGCTCCACTAATTTTCCTGGCAAAGGGGAGCTAGTGTGGGCACACGGGGCAATTGCCACTCATCTCTTGTGGGGTACCTGAGGGTCCAAGACACAATGATCATCCCCACTATGGCACTCAGCATCTCTATCATTTGGGGGAGGGGGAAAGTTGATATGTGCTTTGGGAAGGGAGAGGACTTGTCTAGAGGGGAGGGTGGGGGCCGATTTCAAATCCAGCCCCCCTTCTAGCACAATTTTTACCACTCCCAATGTGCTCCCTAGCACATATCCTCTTCCCCCCCCCCCCCCCCCCATCACTCTTTTAAGTATAGTATGCATCTTTGTTAACTTGACCCCCTCCCCCACCTTCCCAGTCCCCCTCCCCTGCATGTCTTCATCTATATTAAACGTACTAGACCTCCGGTCAGTGTGGCACATGTAGAGTGGTGTCCCACCCCTCCAGCTCCTCCTCCTGTCTGTGTATATAAAAACATCAGAGACAAGGAGATGGCATTAGTCCCCTCTGCGGTGAGTTAATGTGATGGGCAGCCGGCGGGGAGAGATGCTGACTTTCACTCAGAGATGTGATTACAGCATGTGGGACCCTAAGCTGCGGGACAGGTGTTACCAACATGCCCCTGGCAGGCAAGTCACTGGAGCCAAGTGTCTGAACTTGTTCCAGCACTGGGCACTGCTCCAGGATTCAGCCTCGATTTGCCAGTTTCATAGGATTTAAATCAAGTTTCAGGAGAGTCCCAGCGAATCAAGGACAGTAAGGGGTATGCAATTCGATATTCTTTGGACCACTGACTGTAAGCAGTTTCAGTATTTACACCCCATGTATGGGCCACCAGATTTCCTGTAATGCCCCCAGATTTTCTGGGCAGTCTCCAACTGCTGAAGTTTTGCCCCTGGTGCTCCAATTCAGATAATCACATTCCTGTTTCACTTCTCCTGGATATAGCATCTAGCAGGAATCTTCAGGCTCCAGGCTTGAGCCCCTTTTTTAGCACACCCTCCCCAAGCAGCAGACCTCGGAGGACACGAACATTAGCAGAAATACCTCCTCATCGGACAGAGCCTAGGAGGCAAGAAAGCTTCCTGAGGGCTCCCCTGATAATTTAAATCTTACCCCAGAATGCAGTACTGGCAATAAACCACCTAGTGAATTACCAAGGAGGTATAAATATTCATAACTTAGGTCAATGCAGCATCCCACAATACAGAAGGCAGAAACAAACCATAAAGGGAAGTTGTCAGCTCACAAGATTTCTGGCAGGATCAAAAGGAACCCAGAAAAACACTACATTTAAATAGTCACTCCTTCTTAGGGCAGGGTGACTGCTTAAATGCTTCTATTACAGGGAGATCTGTTTTTTATTGTGTCCTACTGGTAAACTTATAATAAGCCTTACCTGTAGGTACCGATCGTACCGTGAATCATAGGCATGCGCACAGGGTGTGCCAGGTGTGCCCAGGCACACCCTAATCACACCCTGTAGTGCAGATTCCCCCTGCTGCCCGGTGTCCCCTCCCACAGCATGGCTGGCTTGCCTCCTCTCCCTTTGGCTACTGCAGTGGGCACACAGATGATATTTCAGGATGAGTGGGGGAAGAGGTAATGTAATTTACTGGCCCCTTCCCTTTCTGAATGAACACAGTGAGAGATCCGTACCGTGTTTTTCAGCTTTCAAGTGCACACCCTAATGCAACAGGCTGCGCACACCTATGCCGTAAATATATTCTAAACTTGCGTCATAAACATGCATATTAGGTATGTCTGCATCCTTTGCATCTAAGGTTTTAAGGAACTAAAAGTTCCAGTATATCTTAGAAGCATTAACCCTTTATTGTATCCAACCCCAAGAACAAAAAATTAACAAATTGCATATTGCCATTCTTTTGGCAAGGTAACTGCATTCACTCTCTATCAGGCTTTTTTCTCCCTTTTTGTCAGTTGGTGATCCAGCTGAACACACTTTGACCTAGTTTACACACCATAGCATGGAGTCCACAGAGATAGCTTGGGACATTATTAGAGGCAGTGAGCATGGGAAGTTATCAGCTCACAAGGTTTCTGCCAGGATCAAAGGGCATTTGTTTCATTTGTGTAACGCTACCCTTGTAGGAGCCACTGGATAGAATTTGTCCTCTGTTCTTTTTTAAGAACCTCAGCCTCTCTGATACACCAGGTTACGTGTAAAAACATACAATATCATAGCTCCCAACTGTCCCTGATTTCGAGGGACTGTCCCTGATTTGGAGCAATGTCCCTCTGTCACTCATTCCTCCTTATTTGTCCCTCATTTTGGTCTGATCTATAGAGTTGTATATAAAATGTACTTTCTTTTTATCTATCAAAAAGTGTTTTCCATCCTTAAACCTTTCGTCTGATTTCTAAATTGCTGCATTTGTAAATTCCAAAAGCCTATATAAAGGAATAGTAGTGGTAAAACAAGCACTTGTGGGTTTAACCAATCTTGGTTTTTTTTTTGTGCAATTCTCCTTTAAGGGGGCGTGGCAAGGGGTGTGTCCTGCCTGCGTACTTTTGATGATAGGTGTCCCTCATTCCCATCTCAAAAAGTTGGAAGGTATGCAAAATCACAGGAAATCACTGAAAGTAACACTTAGTGCCCAATAGGCTCCTTTCACGCTGATGGACCGATTGGGTCCGCCTGTCAGTTTTTCAGGCGGACCATATCGGACTATTCATAGCTCTCTACATGTGTCTGCTGACACCCACCAGCATCCGATCCAGGCCAACAAAACCAGATGGATGGGATCTGTTCCCCATCTGCCTAGCAGATCAGATCGGATGATAGTCGGGTCGAAACGTAAAGGTGATCCGCTTCCATCCAACTGCCCCATAGATGGGGTCCATGACACCGACCTGTCAACGGCCTGCTGAGGGGGGATCAGTTGGACAGATTCCCCGCAGAGCAGGCGGATCTGCTTGATGGAGTCCTCTCTGTCTGAAAGCGACCATAGTAGTGCTACTGTATATCAAATTTAGCAGGGCTCAAATATATCAGCGCTGTGCTATATCAGTGTTACTGAATAAATTGCATTCTGTTTTTTGCTCATACTAACCTGGCGCCCTTTTTCATTGTTTCATCAAACAAGATAGTAAAGGCAAACTTAATATATTGTCACCCAGTATGGTTGGTAACTAGGCAAGCATAAAATAGATTAACAATGGTAATAACACAATTTAACATACAACATAGTTAAAAGCAAGGGCTAGGCGTAAGATGACATTTGGCGCCCAGATCAGCATAAACAGCAGCAGGACCACCTTAAAGCTGTGGTTCACCCTAAAAACTAAATTTTCTTATTCCACTGCCCCCCCACATTACAATTCGATTAAGGCTCTTATTATTTTTTCCATGCTGTACATACCTTAGTACAGCATATTCACCCGTGCATCCGGGTTGCGAGTCCCGCGGGAGTGGGCGTTCCTCAAAAAAACGAGCTCCCCCCCGTCGCGTAAGCCGCGTCACGATTGGCGAAAGGAGCCGAACGGCGATGCGCATGCGCAGTATAGCGCCGACTCGCCGTTCGGCTCCTTTCGCCAACCGTGGCGCGGCTTACGCGACGGGGGGGAGCTTGTTTTTGGGCAAAATGTCAATCAAACACATGTGAGGAACGCCCACTCCCGCGGGACTCGCAACCCGGATGCACGGGTGAATATGCTGTACTAAGGTATGTACAGCATGGAAAAAATAATAAGAGCCTTAATCGAATTGTAATGTGGGGTGGCAGTGGAATAAGAAAATGTAGTTTTTAGGGTGAACCACCCCTTTAAGTGCAGCAGTGAGTAGTAGTAAAATTTGATCTACCGAGTGCTGGAACTATACTGCCAGAGCACATGTATGACGTTAATGCTAGTCCTAGACCGATTGGGCATGCACTGTCTAAAATAAAAGGAGGATGGTAGTGGAGGGGGCAGGGGAACAAAGGGGGCTTGCAGAATAATTACTATGGGAGGGGCTTCTCTTTGAGATGTTCTTCTGTCGGCTATAATTGGAGCCCTTGGTAAGAGAGTCTTTGCATTTAATGACAGTCCCAGTTAACCTGCATGCACTATAGCCGCTTCCCTACCGGCCACGGTATATTTACGGCTTAGCTTAGGGTGAGAATGCAGCACCGCTTTTTTACACTGGACGCCCGCCCGCAATCTGACAGCATGTCACAGGCTAATGCAGGTATGCAGATTGGCCGACATTTTGCTAAACCCTCGAATTGCTGCACATAGTACAGAGGAGGAAATTAGCAATTATAATTGACTTTGCATTCCCTTCTGAAATGTTCCCAAATTCATTCCACAGGCAGTTTTTATTTTGCACATTTCTGCTGTTCCTGTGTCCTCTTTAAACACACTTGCATTTGGGGAAGTTGGTACATAGCCTGGTATATAAAAAAAAATGAAATCAATATGTTCTTATTTGCATCCGTCAGCTGGGCTGCCCATGTGAAGCAGTAAAAGCAGTGTCAAGCCTCGCCCAGCGACAAGGTTAAAAATGCCAAAGTCCGCAATATTAAAAACTTAAACAGTGAGGCATGCAAATGGGCACAGTGAGGCATGCAAATAGGCACAGTGAGGCATGCAAATAGGCACAGTGAGGCATGCAAATGGGCACAGTGAGGCGTGCAAATGGGCACAGTGAGGCGTGCAAATGGGCACTGTGGGGCGTGCAAATGGGCATTGTTGACCCTCTTTTCCACTTACAGTAGCTGCTGCATTCTCACCCTAGGCTTATACTCGAGTCAAAAAGTCTTCCCAGTATTTTGTGGTAAAATTAGGTGCCTCGGCTTATATTCGGGTCGGCTTATACTCGAGTATATACGGTAAAAGAAAACAAAATGTAATAACTGTGTTTAAAAAAATATTCCTTTTAAAGAAACCGCTGCAAAATTACATTGTGACTTAAACAATGGCAACATCCACCATTTTATTCTCTAGGGCCTTTGGTTAAAAAATATATAGGGGCAGATCCACGTACATCGGCGCATATTTGCGTCGGGCGTAGCGTATCTAAGATACACTACGCCGCCGAAACTTACTTTTTTTTTTTTATATCCTCAAAGAATTTGCGGCGTAGTGTATCTTTGGCGGCGTAAAGGCGCGCAATTCAAATCGATGTGATGGGGGCGTGTTTTATGTAAATACGTTGTGACCCGACGTAAACAACGTTTTTTTTTTAACGGCGCATGCATCGTCCGTGGGGGTATCCCAGTGCTAAAGTTAGAAACTAATTGACTACCATGCATCAGATTTTGCACTCTCCAGTTTTAATAAATCAACCTCAATGTCTCCTTCTCCATATTGCTGTAGCCCAGCAACTGGCTACACTTATCAAACAGATAAAAAAAAAATTGGTATGGTATATTCAACAGACCAAACAAGAGTACCGTATTTATCGGCGTATACCGCGCACTTTTTTCTCCTTAAAATAAGGGGAAAATCGTGGGTGCGCGATATACGCCGATACCCGCTTCCCGCGCTGAGTTTTAACTGCGCCGCCGACATATACCGAGCGCAGTACACTCGGGTACATTCGGCCAGGCTCGGCTTCTCTCGCGGTCACGCTCTAGCCTTTATGCGTGAGAAGCCGAGCGTGGCCGAGCATGCCCGAGTGTACTGCGCTCGGTATATGTCGGCGGCGCAGTTCAAACTCAGCTCGGGAAGCGGGGATTCGACTGAGAGACAGCGCGGGAGGACACCACCGAGGCCGCAGACGGACGCTGGACCCGCCGATGGACGCCGGGCAAGACACCGACGAGGGGCATTCAAACTGTAAGTATTTTATTTTTTTCTGAAATTTCGTTTCCAGGGTGGGGGTGCGCGCTATACGCGGGAGCGCGCAATACCCCGATAAATACGGTAAATAAAAGTTTATTATCAAGGTTTGCACACAATTAAACGTATTTTGTTCAGTGGCATACATTTACCAGAAACTTAGGATCAGACTATTATAATTAATTAAATTAAATTGTCAAGGTTTGCACACAATTAAACGTATTTTGTTCAGTGGCATACATTTACCAGAAACTTAGGATCAGACTATTATATATTTCCACAGCGATGTGTTTCCAAAGATGAAACAATATTTCAATTTACAGATATAGAAGGAGGAGAGCAAATGGAAATTAGTTTGTATTAAGATAAATTTCAGGGAAATAAATGGCAAGAAACGTAGGGCTACTATCTGCATTCATTTCATTCTATAGATTGCACAATCTTATATAAACATGTCACACCTTCAAAATTATCAAGATTTCTAATTTGATATATCGGCCACCTGTTCTATAAACAGAGGCGCTACGCACAGCTTGTGGCTTTGACGCACTAGGAAGGTAAATATCAAAGTTCAATAGACTGGTGAGTACCAGGCGCGGGTAGCCAGAAGTGGTCTTCCACCCTACAGTGGTTGAGCTGCACGTTCTCATCCAGTGGTTAGCACAACGCAGCCATCAGTATATTTCCAATCACAAAACTTGATAGATTTTTTAAATACGTTTAGCCACTTAAGCTCCGGACCAATATGCAGCTAAAGGACCAGGCCCCTTTTTGCGATTCAGCACTGAGTTGCTTTAACTGACAATTGCACGGTCGTGTGACGTGGCTCCCAAACAAAATTGACGTCCTTTTTTCCCCACAAATAGAGCTTTTTTTAATGGTATTTGATCACCTCTGCGGTTTTTATTTTTTGCGCTATAAACAAAAATAGAGCAACAATTTTTTTAAAAATTCAATATTTTTTACTTTTTGCCATAATAAATATCCCCCAAAGTTATATAAAAATATTTTTTTTCCTCAGTTTAGGCCGATACGTCTACATATTTTTGGTAAAAAAAATTGCAATAAGCGTTTATTGATTGGTTTGCGTAAAAGTTATAGGGCCAAATCCTCAAAAAACCTGCCTAACTTAACTTTCAGCAGTTAAGTTACACAGGCGTAAAATTTCTACCTAAGTGCCCGATCCACAAAGCACTTACCTAGAAATTACACGCCGTGTAACTTAAGTGCCTCCGTCGCAAGGCGGTCGTCTGATCGAGGGGGCGATTCCTATTTAAATGAGGCGCGCTCCCGCGCCGGACGTTCGGCGCATGCGTGTGACGTCATTTTTCCCGACGTGCATTGCGCGAACGTACTTTACGCCGGGCTTTGTGGATCGCGACGGGACAATAAAGTTGCGTCGGGTAAAAAAAAGTTACGCGCCGGGAAAAAAAATTCGAAATTTTAAAAAAAACGCGGCGATCGAAAAAAAGGTTTGTTTTTACAAGGTCTAAACAGTTTAGGCCTTGTAAAAGCATCCCTAATTTTACGCATGCAAAACGTAACTTACGCAGAAAACACAAAGCTAAAAAGCTTTGTGGATCTGCCTAAGTACTCATTTGCATACGCAAAGCGGCATTTCGACTCGAAATGCCCCCAGCGGCAGATGCGGTACTGCATCCTAAGATCCGACAGTGTAAGTCTATTACAGATGTCGGATCTTCTGCCTATCTTTAAAAAAATCCTTCTGAGAATCGTTTCCAAAGATAGCCACAGGGATACGCAGGCTGAACAGCAGTTCCGCCTGCGTATCTCCTTTGAAGATTTGGCCCATGGTGTCTACAAAATAGGGGATAGTTTTATGGCATTTTTATTAATACTTTTTTTTTACTAGTTATGGCGGCGAGCAGCGATTTTTATCGTGACTGCGACATTATGGCGGACACATCGGACACTTTTGACACTATTTTGGGGCCATTATCATTTTTACAGCGTAAAGTGCTATAAAAATGCACTGATTACTGTGAAAATGACACTGGCAGTGAAGGGGTTAACCTGTAGGGGGCTCTGAAGGGGTTAAGTGTTTTCTAGGGAGTGTTTACTACTGTGTGGGGGCGTGGCTTGGCGTGTGACGTCACTGATCGTCGTTCCCTATGACAGGGAACAGACGATCAGTAGCAGTCACACTAGGAAGAACGGGGAAAGGTTTGTTTACACTTACCTTTCTCCGTTCTTCAGCTCTGTGACCCGATCGCAGGACACCGGCGGCGATCGGGTCCGCGGGTCCTGCGGGCGAGGTCACAGAGCACAGGACCAGGTCGCGACCCGCGGCTGGGTTCTTAAAGGCGACGTACATGTACGTGCTTGTGCCCAGCCGTGCCCTTCTGCCAACGTATATCGGCATGAAGGGGTCCTTAAGCGATTTAGGCCCCTGTAACACTGGGGCGTTTTTCGAGCGTTTTTCGAGCGTTATTCGAGCGTTTTTCGAGCGTTATTCGAGCGAAGCCTCATCTGCAATCCCAATGTGCTGGTAAAGCACTGCTAAGACCCTAACGTTTTAGGGCCTTTTTGCAGTGCCTCAGTGTGAAAGGGTAAGGCGTTTTTACAGAGCTTTCAATTCATTTCAATGGAGAAGGGCGTTTTTGGAGTGTTTTTTTCAGCGCCCAAAAGCTGCTCCAAAGATGCTGCTTGCAGGACTTTTCTCAACGCCCCGCCAGTGCAACGCCTCTGTGTGAAAGGGTAAGGCGTTTTTACAGCGCTTTCAATTCATTTCATTGGAGAGGGGCGTTTTTGGAGCGTTTTTTTCAGTGCCCAAAAGCTGCTCCAAAGATGCTGCTTGCAGGACTCAGTGTGAAAGGGTCCATTGAGATGCATGGAGAGCGTTTTATGAGCGCTATTTTTAACGCTAAAACGCTGTAAAACGCTTCAGTGTGAAAGGGGTCTAAGGAATTACATTTACGATGGAGGGATGTAGATTGATAGAGTTAAGCAACAGGAGTTTTGGCACCCGATGAACTAAGTTTGGGTTTCCTACAATGGAGGATAACCCCCATCCGTCTGTCACAGCATACACTTTCATGGTAGAAATGAGGACTGTAATAGCAATTCAAATATGAAAAATATTGGATTAGCTGGCCCAAACAAACTATTCCCATTACTACGGTATATGATGCGGCTGCTGTGTGTGTGTGTGCTGTAAAGCACTATAGTAGCATTAGCTACAGTGCCTTAAAAACATATTCATACCCCTCGGAAATTTTCCACATTTTGTCAGGTTACAACTAGAAATGTAAATGTATTTTATTGGGATTTTATGTGATAGACCAAGTGGCACACAATTGTGAAGTGGAGGGAAAATTATAAATGGTTTTCATTTTTTTTTTTACTAATAAATATCTGAAAAGTGTGGCGTGCATTTGTATTCAGCCCCCTTTACTCTGATACCCCTAACAAAAATCTAGTGGAACCAATTGCCTTCAGAATTCACCTAACTAGTTAATAGAGTCCATCTGTGTGCAATTTAATCTCAGTATAAATAAAGCTGTTCTTTGAAGCCCTCAGAGGTTTGTTAGAGAACCTTCATGAACAAACGGAATCATGAAGACCAAGGAAAACAGCAGACAGGAATAAAGTTGTGGAGAAGTTTAAAGCAGGGTTAGGTTATAATAAATATCCCAAGCTTTAAATATCACAGAGCACTATTCAATCCATCATCTGAAAATGGAAAGAGTATGGCACAACTGCAAACCTACCAAGACATGGCCGTCCACCTAAACTGACAGGCCGGGCAAGGAGAACATTCATCAGAGAAGCAGCCAAGAGGCCCATGGTAACTTTGGAGGAGCTGCAAAGATCCACAGCTCAGGTGGGAGAATCTGTCCATAGGACAACTATTAGTTGTGTACTCCACAAATCTGGCTTTTATGGAAGAGTGACAAGAAGAAAGCCATTGTGGGAAAAAAGCCATAAGAAGTCCCGTTTGCAGTTTGCAAGAAGCCATGTGGGGAACACAGCAAACATGTGCAAGAAGGTGCTCTGGCCAGATGAGACCAAAATTTTACTTTTTGGCCTAAAAGTAAAAACGCTATGTGTGGCCCAAAACTAACACTGCATATCACCCTGAACACACCATACCCACTGTGAAACGTGGTGGTGGCAGCATCATGTTGTGGGGATGCTTTTCTTCAGCAGGGACAAGGAAGGTGGTCAGAGTTGATGGGAAGATGGATGGAGACAAATACAGGGCAATCTTAGAATAAAACACGTTAGAGCCTGCTAAAGACTTGAAACTGGGCGGAGGTTAACCTTCCAGCAGGACAACAACCCTAAACATACAGCCAGAGCTACAATGGAATGGTTTAGAATTTTGATCAAAGGTGTCCTTTTATGAAGCAGTGAAATCTATTCACTGCTTCATTCTCCGGCATTCACGGAGATTTTTCTCCTCTGTGTGCCTGTTTATGAAGCGGAGTAGATCGCTTCACCCTTGGAGGAGTCAAGTGATCTACCAACGCTTCTAACAGTGGAGAACGGCCCCTGATACAGGAATCTTTACGATATTACAGTACCAGAAATTCACTGAATCACTGAGATGTCAGTTTATTGAGCAGTGATAAATTATCACCGCTCAGTACAGGCATACCCCACTTTTAAGTACACAATGGGACCAGAGCATGTATGTAAAACGAAAATGTACTTAAAGTGAAACAATACATTTTTTCACTTCTAGGGTGTAGTGGGGGGTCAGGGACTGTAGTGGGTGTGTCAGGAGCTGTAGTTGAGGTCTCAGGGGCACACTGGAACAGGGCGGGCTATGCTCTCTGAGCTTCAGCTCCTTCTACTGCGACTGCAAAATGTCTGTACAGTACTTGTAGGGCACTTTACATACACTCACAGGTATGTCCTTACTGGCGAGTGTATGTAAAGTGAGTGTACTTAAAGCGGGGTATGCCTGTACACTGACAGACAGCGTGGTTAATGTAATTAAAATAACGAGTCCCCCTTCATAATATATATTTGTATACACACACACACATTATATATACATGTATACACACACACAATATGCATGTACACATTATATATATGAATATATATATATGTATACACATAAATATTACAGGGGGACATAGTTACAGTGTTGGGGGGTCTGAACGAGGTAGAAGGAAGTTAAAAATCTTTCTCCTTCCTCCACAGATCCCCCGGGATTCCCTCTTCACTCCCCGCTTCACCACCTCTGAGATGGTGAATCGGGGAGTGTGCGCTCAGATCACAGCTTCATAAACTGGCCGTTACTGCGTCAGTCTATGAGGATTCTCTGTGTGTGGAGAACAAATTCAAACACTTCTTCAGTGCAATTTCAAGTGGACTTTGCACTTTCAGTTTGCACTTGTAGTGTAAAGTGGATTTGCCTTTTCGAAAAATAACCCCCATAGTGTGCCTTCACTTTTTACAAAGGAGCTGAATCCCAGTAATTTAGCTTTTTAACCCCCATGGCGGTATTCCCGAGTCTGACTCGGGGTGAGATTTTTTGGCTACGATCAGTAACCCCGAGTCAGACTCGGGCTCGCCTCGCTGAATCCATAGGCTTAGTTTTTCTTACCTTGTCCCTGGATCCAGCGATGCCACCGCGCTGTGTGAGCGAGCGGGACCTCGCTCGATTCACACAGTGTCCTCCTGTGCCGCCGATCTCTGTTCCCTGCGACGTTACGACGCACGGGAGCGGAGAACGGCACCAAATTCAAAAAGGTAAACAAACACATTACATACAGTATACTGTAATCTTATAGGTTACAGTACTGTATGTAAAAAATACACACCCCCCTTGTCCCTAGTGGTCTGCCCAGTGTCCTACATGTACTTTTATATAATAAAAACTGTTCTTTCTGCCTGCAAACTGTAGATTGTCCATAGCAACCAAAAGTGTCCCTTTATGTCAAAAATGGTTTTAGACCAGCTAGAAAACAGCAATAATAAATTATAATCACTTGCAGAATTGTGCGATAGCGATTTGTGGGGAAATTCGTCATAAAAAAATAAAAGTAACGACAGTGACAATTCTGCAACTGAGCTAATTTCAGTGATTTTGAGTTGATTACATTATTGAATAATTTTTATTATAATTTGTTATATTATTATTAGTTATAATTATTTATAATTATTTATTATATTATAATTTTGTTTTTAAAAAAAATTCATACCCGGGATGCCTACTAGACTCTTGTTTGGTCAGATTTAAGTGAGTTATTCCTAAGAATTGCAGGCCTACAGTATAAAACGCCAAATTTCCTTGCAAATAATGGTACCGCTTTCAGCACCTTTTTTCTGAAATAATCATACCGCCAGGGAGGTTAATATAGGTCTGTGCATTAGACCGAAAAAGAGGGACAGAGGCATTTGGTTCCAAAAGTGGAAAAGTAATTTTGCATAAGGGACAATTGGGAGCTATGGTGGACTTAAGCTGGATGGATTCCCCCATCCACCCAGTTAATGAAGATGGTGGAATCCTCCTTGCTGTGCTACTGTATTCTGACAGGGGGACTCCTCGAATACACTGGTCAACACTGGCTGCAGAAGCTGAGCCAATGAAAATAGACCAACAGTCCGGTTCGAGAGGAGTGGATCATTAGATCAACTCCACTTTAATCAAAACGGCCATAGAGAGATCAAAAATTGCTCAGTCCCTTCTGAACCAGCTGAATTTCAATCCATCTATGGCCAGCTTTGTTGTATTTAGTTGGTGTGGGGGGTACACAGCAGGCGTCAAAATTCATGGGAAGCTACTAATGACAGACACTAAAGGAAGTATGGTGATTTAAACCACAGACTGAGTGACCCTTCTACAGATAGCGAGTGTTGTAATATTTTTATGATCTTCAGGGAGTCGTTAGACTGCAGCCAGCCTAAGGCCCCGTACACACCATAGAATCCATCCGCAGATAAATCCCAGCAAATGGGTTTCAGCGGATAGATCCTATGGTGTGTACACGCCAGCGGATCTTTATCCGCGGATATATCTCCCCTGGGATGGATTCCAGCAGATCGGATATTCGCTGACATGCACAACATATCCATCTGCTGGAATCCATCCCAACGGATGGATCCGCTGGTCTGTACAGACTCACCGGATCCATCCGTCCTAAGGGATCCCCCGCATGCGTCGTAATGATTTGACGCATGCGTGGAATTCCTTATATGACAGCGTCGCGCACGTCACCGCGTCATAATCGCGGCGACGGCGCGACACGTCATCGCAAGAGGATTTCGGCGCGGATTTCAATGCGATGGTGTGTACACACCATCGCATGAAAATCCGCCGAAATCCACGAGAGGATTTATCCGCGGAAACGGTCCGCTGGACCGTATTCGCGGATAAATTCTATCGTGTGTATGGGGCCTAAGTGTTTCTTTTTACTTCTGTGTGTGCTTTAGCCTAATGTGTATCTTCAGCTAAAACTTTTTAGTTCTGGATAGAGATGCAAAGTGTTAAAACCCCTGCAAGGTTATTTTTGTCTGTCTGCGTAGCATTCACCTTCACTTTCTGAGACACAAGAGGAAAGTTATATAAAATATCCAGAAGTGAGGAGAAGTTTCCACTTTTGCAACCCCAAAGTTGCGCGTTTTTACCACAATTTTGGTGCGACTTGAAGCAATGCCTTTGTATTCTTGAGGTCTATGAACCTCAAGTCGCATCAAAGTGGGCCCAAAGTAGTGCAGGGACTACTTTGAAGTCGCTGTGACTTGAAGTCGCACAGATATGAACTATACTCATTGGAAATCACACTAGTCGCACTAGTGGAAACCGAGCCTTATGCCGCGTACACACGATCATTTTTCAGCATGTCTAAAAAACTAAGTTTTTCTAACTTCATCATTAAAAACGACTTGCCCACACACCATCGTTTTTAAAAAATGATGAAAAAAGCGCGGTGACGTACAACACATATACGACGGCACTCTAAAGGGGAAGTTCTAGTCGCCCTTGGGCTGCTTTAGCTGATTCCGTGTTGGTAAAAGACGATTTGCGCTTTTTTGTCTTTTACAGTGTGATGAATGTGCTTACTCCATTATGAACGGTAGTTTTACCAGAACGAGCGCTCCCATTACATAACTTGTTTTTGAGCATGCGTGGGTTTAAAACGTCGTTTTAGCCCACACACGATCATTTTTTACAACCCGAAAAACAACATTTTTTAAAACGACGTTAAAAAATGCAGCATGTTCGAATTTTTTTTTTTTTTTCGTTTTTCAGAAGCCGAAAAACGATGTGAAGCCCACACACGATCATTTTAAATGACGTTTTTAAAAACGTCGTTTTTTTTTCATGCCGAAAAATGGTCGTGGGTACGCGGCATAAGACAGTTGTTTCCAGAACAGGTGCTCCCATTGGAAGATTTCCCTCACCTCTTCTTCTGGTGACAACACTAATAGTACACACGACCGTTTTTCGGGTTGTAAAAAATGACGTTTTTTTATGTAATTAAAAACTATCGTGTTTGGGCTCCAGAGCGTTTTTCACGATGTTAAAAATGGGCATTAAAAATTTAGAACATGCTCTAATTTTTCACAATGGCCTGGATTCAAGAAGCAATTGCGCCTGTGTAACCATAGGTTACACAGCGCAATTGCTTACTTGCCCCGGCGTAACGAATGCTCCTGATTCAGGAACCTCGTTACGCCGACTGCAGCCTAACATATGCGCGGCATAAGGCTCTTATGCCCGCATATCTTAGGCTGCATTCTTGCGATGGCCGCTAGGTGGCGTTCCCGTTATGCTCAGCGTATAGTATGGAAATTGCATACTAACGCCGATTCACAACGTTGCGCGAGCCCTGCGTACGCAATTTACGTTGTTTCCGTATGGCGGTTTTTGCGTAAGGCTGCCCCTGCTATTAGCAGGGGCAGCCAATGTTACGTATACCCGTCGTTCCCGCGTCGCGAAATTTGAAATTTACGTAGTTTGCGTAAGTGAATTGTGAATGGCGCTGGACGCCATTCACGTTCACTTTGAAGCAAATGACGTCCTCGCGACGTCATTTGCCGCAATGCACGTCGGGAAAGTTTCCCGACGGAGCATGCGCTCTACGATCGGCGCGGGAACGCGCCTAATTTAAATGATTCCTGCCCCCTACGGGATAATTTAAATTGCACGCGCTTGCGCATTTTGCCGGCGCGCCCACGCAATTTACGGAGCTACTGCTCCGTGAATCAAGGGCAGCGCAGCAAATTTGCGGGGGCGCAGGGCAAAAACGTTGCCCTGCGCCTCCGTAAAAAATGCGCAATTCTACCTGAATCCGGCCCAATGTTTTTAACCTTGTCGTTTTTAACGTCGTAAAAAATGGTCGTGTGTGGGCATGCTCAGAAGCAAGTTATGAGACGGGAGCGCGTTCTGGTAAAACTACCATTCGTAATGGAGTAAGCACATTCATCACGCTGTAACAGACTGAAAAGCGTGAATCGTCTTTTACTAACACGAAATCAGCAAAAGCAGCCCCAAGGGTGGCGCCATCCGCATGGAACTTCCCCTTTATAGTGCCGTCGTACTTGTTGTACGTCACCATGCTTTGCTAGAGCATTTTTTTTCCCACGATCGTGTGTAGGCAAGGCCGTTTTAATGATCGGGTTGAAAAAAACTTCGTTTTTTCTAGACCATTAAAAACTTCATTTTTTACAACCCGAAAAACGGTCGTGTGTACGCGGCATAAATTATGAATTTTCCTTTTCTTCATCAGTGCCAATGATCACCAGTGCAAATAAAAGAGTTAATATCCTAAATGGGTACACAGACTGCAATAGAAACCTTGAGGGTCTAGAGAGGGACTAGAGCAGGGGTGGCCAACCAGTGGCCCGGGGGCCACATGTGGCCCGCGGAGCCCTCTGATGTGGCCCGCGACCTCCTGCTCTGGAATGGTGGGTTGGCAAGCCCAAATCGCAGGTTGCCAACCCGCCTTGCTGCAGCATCAGTATTGTGAATGAAGCTGGTGGTAGAGGAAAAAAGCAGGCTGCGGAGCAGAGCCCCACAAGCCGATGCTTTCTCTACAGCGCTGGGCTTTTGCCACAGGCAGAGTATATGGCAAAGTTCAGCTAACCCGCAGAATAGACACAGGTGCACTATGCTGCACCCGCGTTGTGGGTAAACTGCAGCACATCAGTGTAAAAGCAGTCTTGGGCTCTTTTCCCACGATCAGCCCGACCAAATGGAACCCTCAATTCACCTCTACATAGCGACAGATGTTCGTTTATGCCCGCCTACCTCCAATCCGAAATCGGAGGACCTATAGAGTAGCCATGACCTGTCATCGGCCCCCTCCACTCATTGTGGCCCTCGACTGGTAACCAAGTTGCCTAAGTGGCCCTCGTTCTTCAAAAGGTTGGGCACCCCTGGACTAGAGGGTCTAATCATTCCCCATTTTTGCTTAGTCAATCACTGAGGGGTTTGTTCTAGTGGTGTAAGCTGGGGGAAGGGAGGATGATAAATATTTGGGACAACCTTTTTATAGGGTTCTCTGTCTCTGGAGGGGGTGAGTGTTGGGGGAGTCACCCCTTCTGGGAGATTAATTTTAAAATACTGGACTACAAAACTGTTACCAATTACTTTAGGCTTGACATAAACCACACATGGGCACCCCCCACTTATGAGAAGTGTAGGTAATTGGTTGAGGGAGAAGTTAACATTCAAACCATTTGTAACTGACCTGCCTTAGGAAAATGCTCCCAAACATCCATTGCCTTGAAATCGGCTGTGGTGGACATCACTGCAACCAAGAGAGAAGGTGTGAGACCCATGGATATAATATTCTTCTTGAGCTCAGATCAATGGGTGAACCTTGGTCTAGAAAGGCGTTTTCATCCTTCTCTTCCTTTTTTGTTCTTCTCTTTACTTTCTTTTTATCTTCCCTGTTATGATGCTCTTTTCTTAACTACCTACTAATATATTTATTTTGACACATATCTTGAAGAGAATTGGAAGTCAAGCCTGTGAGGGACAGAGTGTGATTGGCACCCAAGTTATAATTGCTAACAACCTAGTTCAGTGGTCTCCAAACTGCGGCCCGGGGGACAGATGAGGCCCTTTGCTTGCTTTTACCTGGCCCTCGGGGCATTATTCCCCTCACAGTCAGCAACCAGTGATGGGGCACTATTCCTCCCATTGATACCAATAATGAGGCACTATTATTACCACTGATACCAATGATGGGGTGCTATTAATCCCATTGATACCAATGATGGATCACTATTGCTCCCCCTAATACCAATCATGGGAAATTGTTTACCCGCACTGATGCCAGGACATTTTGTACTCCTATCATCCACATTGTCCGGCCCTCCTAAAGTTTGAAGGACAGTAAACTGGCCCTTTGTTTAGAAAGTTTGGAGACCCCTGTCCTAGAACTTTTAAACAAAGAGCCAGATAACTGTCCTTAAGACTTTAGGACCATACTGTGGCTAGTGGGAGTAGAAAATGACCTGCATCAGTGGGATTAAACAATGCATTAGGCTTGTCAGTGGCAGTTAGAAAATTACATAGTTCCCGTGGGAGAAGGCATATAGTGCCCCATCATTGATATTGGTGTGAGGAATAGTACCAATTTTTGGTGTCAGTGAGAGGAATAGGGACCCATGGTGTCAGAAACAATGAATCTGACCAAGAAAATGAAGTACAGTTAAATCACACTTGTTTAATAATAATAATAATAATAAAAAGATAAACAGAGTAAGCGTAGTCAAAACATAGCCAGAGTTCAGGAACCGGATCAGATAATCAGCCAAGCCAAATGTCAGAGAGCCAGAGATAAACGTAGTAGAACAGCAAGCAGGGTCTAGAGCAGTGGTTCTTAACCTTGTTGGAGGTACTGAACCCCACCAGTTTCATATGCGCATTCACCGAACCCTTCTTAAAGCGGGAGTTCACCCATAAAAAAAATTTTTACCCTTAGATTGATGCTCATTTTGTCTAGGGGAATCGGCTAGTTGTTTTAAAATCGAAGCTGTACTTACCGTTGTAGAGAGCGATCTTCTCCGCCGCTTCCGGGTATGGGTCTTCGGGACTGGGCGTTCCTATTTGATTGACAGGCTTCCGACGGTCGCATCCATCGCGTCACGAGTAGCCGAAAGAAGCCGAACGTCAGTGCGGCTCTATACTGCGCCTGCGCACCGACGTTCGTCTACTTTCGGAAAATCGTGACGCGATGGATGCGACCGTCGGAAGCCTGTCGGAAGACTGTCAATCAAAATAGGAACACCCAGTTCCGCAGCCCATACCCGGAAGCGGCAGAGAAGATCGCTCTCTACAAAGGTAAGTACAGCTTTGATTTTAAAACAACTAGCCGATTCCCCTAGACAAAATGAGCAGGAATCTAAGGTTAAAAAATGTTATTTCCGGGTGAACCTCCACTTTAATTGGAAAAATAAAATATGATTTTGCGTGTGATGGGCACAGTGGCTGCGTTTGATGGGCACAGTGGCTGCGTTTGATGGGCACAGTGGCTGCGTGTGATGGGCACAGTGGTTGCGTGTGATGGGCACAGTGGCTGCATGTGATGGGCACAGTGGCGACAATTGATGGCACAGAGGCTGCGTGTGATGGCATAGTGAGGCTGCAATTTATATATATATATATATTTATTTTTTTTGCTAATCAGAGAAGGCTCATTTAAAATAACACAAACATTTTTTTTTTATCTGCCATTTTTATTAATAAAGTGCTGGTCACCTCACCTCAGTCAGCCTCCTCCCCTCCCCCCCAATCCAGCCATTTAATTATATGCTCTTAACAGGTTCTACTTACTTTTAAACAAGTTCAGTAGTCTTTTTTAGCACACTGTCTGCTAGGTTCAAATTCCACTAGTCAGGCAGGCTCCTCGAGACTAGTCCTTGCCTCTCTAGCTCGTCACAGGCAGCACCGACACACAGCTCTCTGCGCATCGCTCCGAGTCCCCCTCCTTTCCGGCAGTGAGTGGAGTGACGTCACGCCGCCGGAAGGGACCAAGAGACTCCTTCATAGGGGGAGTAAACAGGCTGCAGCAGACAGGAAAGGGAGCCAGGAGGTGACGGTCCCGGATGCAGGAGTGCACTCGGCACACAATTTGTACAGTGCCGCTAGCCGCGCTGGCGACCGCGGCCATGGCAGAGCTTCACCTGCAGCTGCACCCCCCCCTCCTAAACAAAATGGTATTGCCCAGGGCACCTGTCCGCCCCTGCCTTGCACCATTGGCCCTGTGTGACCTCCGCCGAACCCCCGAGACTCACTCACCGAACCCCTGGGGTTCGATCGAACCCTGGTTAAGAACCACCGGTCTAGAGCCAGAAGGAATATCAGCCAAGCAAGTCTTCAACAGGAATGCAGGAGTCTCTGTGATGTTGACCAAGGCGAAGGCAGGGAGCAACTGCACTGTAAGGCTTAAGTAGGCAGGTATCACGAGCAGGATCATCAACAGGTGAGTCACTGTGGAGAGATAGGAGCTGGCAATTAGCTGACAGCTGAGCGGCCAGCTCAGAGAAGGAAGGGCTGAGCCTAGCCCTGACACATTGTTGGTGTGGGTGATGGAATAGTGTCTCATCATTGGTGTCGGTAGATAGAATAGAGCCTTATTGTTAGTGCTAGTGAAACGAATAGTGCCCCATTGTTGGTGTCAGTGAAAGGAACAGTGACCCATCATTGGCGTGGCTTGGTGGAAAAGTGGCCAATCATTGGCATTGGTGGGAGAAATAGTACAAATTGCAGTTGTCAGTGAGAAGAATAGTGTCCCATAGTTGGTATGGGTTCATGGAATAGTGTCAGTAGGAGGAATGAATGAAAAACTTATATAGCGCGGCACATGCGAACTGAATCGCTTCTGGGCGCTTGATGGTTCCTGTCTCTTGACATCAAAAGAGCAGAGTTTTAATCTGTCTTCTGAAGGCCAGGTGGTTTTCCTCCAACCGAATGCTGGTTGGTAAAGCGTTCCATAGTCTTGGACCCTGGAATGCAAACCTTCTTTCTCCTTTGGAATAGTGCTCCATTGTTGGTGTCAGTAGGTGGAATAGTGCTCCATTGTTGGTGTCAGTGGAAGGAATGGTGTCTTGTCATTTGTGTCAGTTGGAGGAATAGTACCAAGGGCCAGCAGAAAAAGCAAGCAAAGGGCAGCATCTGGCCCACAGACTGCAGTTTGAAGACCACTGCCCCAAAGAAATGACATCAAAGTAAGGAAAGTGAGACACCTCATTGTGTTTTTATGACCATTGAGTAAATTGTGTTAACATTTTTTGCCATTATTGAGCAGTCAAGTTATTATTGGGACACGGACCATGTTTAGAAGTAGGAATGCTAGGAAAGGGAATGAAGTGGAATGGTACTTGGTACACTCAGGAAGACAGGAGGAAGTCAGACTTTTCAGGGGGGCTCCAGAACAAGGGCATTCAGTAACATCCAATATGGCTAAAGTAATGCTATAGCAAAGTACACATTCGGTCCACAAGGTAACAATACGAACGGTACTCAGACACTGCAAATGTTTTAATGTTGATACTCAACTAACAAAGTTTTCCTTACCATAATAACAATCCCTCAGAATCCAAACGGACTTAAACTCTTCCTTTACCTTTGAAAGATAAGGACAAGCAACCCTCCCCCCCTTAGCGCTCTTTCATATTTCCTCCTTGAACTATTTTTCTCGTCTTCCCCTCTGGCTGGTTTGTGTTACCAGTCCTGTAAAAATAATAATAAAAATGTCAAATTGAATCCATATGGTTCAATACTAGGCAACCGGATCTGCAGTGGGCTGTGTGCCCCCTCCTCTCCCTCCAACCACACATATAATCACTGCCAACCCCCCAGCACACACACTGTGTCACCAGAAAATTAAGGGCAGCCCTGCTTGTTATTTCAATTTGGAGCAGCAGGGAGACCTGGAAAGTACAGTAGTGGTTTCCCTACCTTAATCTATACATCTATAAAGCAAAAGCCAGGCAGACGCTGATAAACAGACTGCAGTCAGGACATGACTGAATGGAGAATGTACAGAGGACCTGCCTTGTGTTCAACCACTTCAGACACTTCCACTGAAGTCAATAATTTAGTGCTGAGCATCCATTACAGGCAGTCCTGATGTAAGCCATAATGAAGGCCAGAATACCCTGGAAAACATGCTTTAAAGGGGGTCTGTCACAATGTTTAATGCCTACCTCTGAATTCTTCACTGCTCAGCTCTTCAGCTGCGTACCAGCTCTGGAAAATGAAGACCCTCAAGGATTTTAGTTGAACACGTTGACAAAATAACATAAACATTCTCTAGTAAAAAGTTAAAAGTTTTATCCCGCCTCTTGCAGTGGACAGTGTAGTCTGGGGTCAGTCTGTCAGGTTGGAAAAAGGAAGGGGCGAGGAGGAAGAAAAAGAGTATCTTGCAGGGTCGTGTGGTGAGGTCAGTGGCTGGTGAGGCATTGGCTAGTATCAGAGCCGGATATACACAGGTTACATACGCCGCAAACGTTAGAGCGAGAGCAATAATTCTAGCACTAGACCTCCTCTGTAACTCTAAACGTAACCTGTAAAAAAACTGAAAGTGTTGTCTGTGGAGATTCTTAAAGTGGTGTTCCAGCCGAACACTGTAGCTGCTGAGGGCACTTACCTGTCCAGGGAGAACGTGATGTCGGCCCCCCGAGGCCGATCGGATCGGGTGCCGGCTCCGCCATTCGAACTAAGGGAAACAGGCAACAGAGCCTTGCGGCTTCACTGCCCGTTTCCTACTGCGCATACGCGAGTCGGCTGTCTTCTGGAACACACACAGGTCCCAGAAGACAGCATGCCCCATTTCCCAGGAGACAACATGAGGGAGGACGAGAAGAGGAGCTCCGCAGAGAAGGAAGTGGCAGATTAGGACGCCTGCCTAGCAACAGGCGTTTCTATTAACCGGTTGCCAACCTCCGCATGTATATGTACGTCGACAGAATGGCACGTACAGGCATATGGGCGTACATAAACATCCCCGCCTTTCCGCGGGTCGGGGGTCCGATCGGGACCCCCCCCCGTAACACGCGGCGATCGGAAACCCGCGGGGAGCGATCCGGGACAAGGGCGCGGCTATTCGTTAGCGAATAGCCGCCCCCCACGCGATCGCTCCCGAGAGCTGAAGAACGGGGAGAGCCGTATGTAAACACGGCTTCCCCTTGCTTCACTGTGGCGGCTGCATCTAACGTGTCATCCCTTTTATAGGGAGACTCGATCGATGACGTCAGACCTACAGCCACACCCCCCTACAGTTGTAAACACACACTAGGTGAAGCCTAACTCCTTCAGCGCCCCCTCAGGTTAAAGCGGGAGTTCACCCATTTGTAAAAAATAAAATTTTCTCCCCTTAGCTTCCTGCTCGTTTTTACTAGGGGAATCGGCTATTTATTTTAAAATATGAGCAGTACTTACCCGTTTTCGAGCTGCATCTTCTTCCGTCGCTTCCGGGTATGGGTCTTCGGGAGCGGGCGTTCCTTCTTGATTGACAGCCTTCCGAGAGGCTTCCGACGGTCGCATCCATCGCGTCACTCGTAGCCGAAAGAAGCCGAACGTCGGTGCGGCTCTATACTGCGCCTGCGCACCGACGTTCGGCTTCTTTCGGAAAATCGTGACGCGATGGATGCGACCGTCGGAAGCCTCTCGGAAGACTGTCAATCAAGAAGGAACGCCCATTCCCGAAGCCCATACCCGGAAGCGACGGAGAGGATGCATCTCGTAAACGGGTAAGTACTGCACATATTTTAAAATAAATAGCCGATTCCCCTAGTAAAAACGAGCAGGAATCTAAGGGGGAAAAGTGCCCTCTAAGGGTGAACCCCCGCTTTAACTCCCAAACTGCAACTGTCATTTTCACAATAAAGAATGCAATTTAAATGCATTTTTTGCTGTGAAAATGACAATGGTCCCAAAAATGTGTCAAAATTGTCCGAAGTGTCCGCCATAATGTCGCAGTCACGAAAAAAATCGCTGATCATCGCCATTAGTAGTAAAAAAAAAAATAATTTATAAAAATGCAATAAAAATATCCCCTATTTTTTAAACGCTATAAATTTTGCGCAAACCAATCGATAAACGCTTATTGCGATTTTTTTTACCAAAAATATGTAGAAGAATACGTATCGACCTAAACTGAGGGAAAAAAATGTTATATATGTTTTTGGGGGATATTTATTACAGCAAAAAGTAAAAAATATTGAATTTTTTTCAAAATTGTCGCTCTATTTTTGTTTATATCGCAAAAAATAAAAACCGCAGAGGTGATCAAATACCACCAAAAGAAAGCTCTATTTGTGGGGAAAAAAGGACGCCAATTTTGTTTGAGAACTTACATCGCACGACCGCGCAATTGTCTGTTAAAGCGACGCAGTGCCGAATCGCAAAACCTGGCTTGGGCATTTAGTCCGGGGCCTAACCGGTTAAGTAAAAAAATTTTTGTCTTTTTTTTTCAAATGTTTTTAAAAAAAATTAAAGGAGTGTGTTAATGTAAAAAAATTTTTAGGGTGGACCTCCGCTTTAAGTAATAAAGTTTGGCGCCATTCCACAAGTGTGCGCAATTTTATAACGTGACATGTTAGGTAACTATTTATTGGCGTAACATCATCTTTCACGTTATACAAAAAAATTGGGTTATCTTTAGTGGTTTTTTTTTTTTTTTTTATTCATGAAACAATTTCTTTCCAAAAAAAATTAAAAAAATTAAAAATTGCTGCGCAAATACCGTGTGACATAAAAAGTTGCAACAACCACCATTTTATTCCCTAGGGTGTCTGCTAAAACAATATATATAATGTTTGGGAGTTCTGATTAATTTTCTAGCAATAAAATGTGGATTTTTACATGTATGAGAAAAGTGTCAAAATTGGCCTGGGTGGCAAGGGGTTAATTACCATAAGTAATACAAAAATAATGATTATATATTGTTTTTAAGGTGATTTACTATATTTTTAAAAACTATACCCAAGCAGGTGGCTTAACTGACAAATTACTGAAGTGTGAAGTTATAACTTCAAACCCGTAATTTCACAGTAAATAGATAAATAATAAATGATTATCTAATAACATATAGCATAATAATATATGATTTAGCTTGTACCCTTTCAGCAGCAGCAGATTCTCATTCTCCCTCTTAACGGTGTGAGAAAAACATGGGATTGTGGGTAAATCTTATATACATAAACATATGTTTTTCCTTGTAGTTAAGGGGTTGGGCTGGGTTTAAAGGCATTTGTCCTTTAGACACATGCCCCTTCTATGACACTGCAGTGAGAGGCGTGCCTCCACTGCAGCATTTTTATTGGATAGCTTGGACCAATTGTGCTTTACCATTGGTCCAAGGCTCCAAGCTATCTATTGAGCTCAGTTTCTCTGACAAGAAGTAAGAGGCACTGTGAGCTTATCCTCTCAGTCTGCTGCAAACAGAGTGTTCCAGCTTGTATTTAAACTGGACACTCTGTATGTAGCTTCTGACAGGCTGCGCAAGGAGCCCTGTATATCCGGAACCATAGATGATAGAAGCCCCGAATTTTGACCAGTGGTGGAGTAGGACGTCGGCTACCTACCCACCAAATTTACTTTTGTTTTATGTTCATGCCAGGTGAGACCGTAGGCTCCTGTGGTGTAGAAATTGTTTGAATGCTAGCTGTCCTTGGTTAATCTACCGATCGAAGATAGCGCTCTTCAGGCCCTGCCAGCCAGCCTGGCTGCAATGACCTCTCTCCACTGCCTTTCCCACAGTCCTTCGTTCTGGTTCTGCACCCATCTTAAACTGCAATCTCCCAGTTCTCTCAGGTGTGCCTCCCCAGTTCTCCTGACTGTGCTTACTCACCAGCCCCCCTGGCTGCGTCCATTTCTTATTATTAAATTATCTCTGGTAATGCACTAGGTGTGTGCACCTTCCATTTCTGTACTTCTTGTATTATATATATATATATATATATATATACACTACACTAACTTCACTATATACTCTGAACTGTGTTATATATACTACACTGACTGCACTATATACTCTAAACTGTATTATACAAACTACACTAACTGCACTATATACTCTGAACTGTTTTATATATACTACACTAACTGCACTATATACTCTGAACTGTTTTATATATACTACACTAACTGCACTATATACTCTGAACTGTATTCTATATACTACACTGACTGACTGCACACTAGTGTTGCTCACGAATATTCGCATTGCGAATATTCGTTACGAATATGGCATATTCGAATATTCGCGAATAACTCGAATTTCGCGGCCAATATTCGCTATTCCGAATATTCGTATTTTTTCAATTTTATTTTTAAAACAGATCACATCCTAGTGATCTCCATCGACGTCTAAAAGCATTGCTGGTATGATTAGAGACCCTGGGCCGAGTAGCTAAGCTGAGGCGATCCTTTTATGTTGCTGAATATTCGCAATTGCGAATATTCGATTCCCGAATATTCGCAAATACTTTCTCCTCCCTTCTTTTGCATCAGAGCCAATCAGAGTTCTCCTACCACAGTTGTCATAGGAGAGAGTGGAGTGTTTCTGTGCGTTTTTCCAGTGTATCACATCTTCAAAGAATTTTCCATCTTTTGTCCCGTGTCATCATCATTTGCATTTCACCTCTTTAATGAGAATAATAACTGTTTAACATAAAGACATTTAAGAGATGTCAACGTAAACGGTTTACTTGTATTTTCCAAATCTATGGTTATTCAATATTTATTAAACTAATCAATATACAAATTGGTCAAAGTAAACCCTCAAATCTATATAATAATGTATTTATTTTATTAATACCTAGTTAGTTACAGGGTCCATTACATAAAACCACACTTTTTCCAAAGGGCAGGTGAAATTGAATGTTTCAAAATTTCGCAACCAATTTCGCATTCGCATTAGCGAAATTTCGCAATCAGTTTCGCATTCGCATTAGCAAAATTTTGCAAAAAAATTTTTTTGATAAAATATCACGAATATTCGATTTTACCGAATATTTCACGAATATTCGGCTATATATTCGTGATATATCGCGAAATCGAATATGGCGTATTCCGCTCAACACTAATACCTACCTAATCTCCATTTATTCACTATATACGTGTAAGCAGCAGCCTTATATAGTGTGAATGAATGAATGAATGAATGAAAAATTTATATAGCGCGGCACATGCGAACTGAATCGCCTCTGGGCGCTTGATGTTTGTGTCTCATGCCTTTCAGAAAAGCAGGGTTTTGATCTGCCCTCTGAAGGACAGGTGGTTTTGCTCCAACCGAATGCTGGTTGGTAAAGCATTCCAAAGCCTGGGGCCCTGGAAAGCAAACCTTCTTTCTCCTTTGGACTTGTATTTGGTTTTAGGAACCTTGACCAGATTTTGGTCGGTGGATCGCAGAATGCGGTTGCAATTGTGCGGTTTGATCTTGTCGCATAGATATCTAGGAGCCTTCCCATGGATGCACTTATGTGTCAGGCAGAGTGCTTTAAATGCAATTCTGTCTTTCACTGGCAACCAGTGAAGGGATCTCAGTGAAGGTGAGATTGATTCCCAAGATTTTTTCCCAGTCACCAGTCTAGCGGCCGTATTCTGTACGACTTGAAGACGAGCGATTTGGTACTTGGGTAGCCCGAGGTAAAGGGCATTTGCATAGTCCAGTCTGGAATTCACGATTGTTCCCACCACGACTGCTACGTCTTCTTTGGGGATAAATGGAATCAGTCTGCGTAGTAGGCGCATCAAATGGTGCGCCCCGCTGACTACTGACCCTATTTGTGCATCCATAGTCATGAAGGTGTCAAACGTGACTCCCAGACTTTTGACTTTGGAGCTAGGGGAGATGATTTGTCCCAGGATGGGAGATGGTGTCCAGTTTGTTGTCGGTTGTTTCTTCCGACTGGCATCGAAGATAAAGAGTTCTGTTTTAGCGCTATTGAGTTTGAGATAACTCTTAGTCATCCAGTTTTCTATTGAAGAGAGACATTTCTCTAATCTGAGATGATGATCCTTTTTATGGCAGATGCGAAAATACAACTGCGTGTCGTCTGCATAAGAGTGATAGAGTAGTTCTTGGCTACTGATAATATCAAAGAGAGGACGAAGATAGATATTAAACAGCACCGGTGATAGGGGGGATCCTTGGGGGACCCCACATGGCACCGTGCGTTTTTCTGACGTGAAGGATCCCAGTTTCACTGTTTGTGATCGGTTTCCGAGAAAAGAGGAGAACCATGGTAAGGCATCTTCTGAGACTCCGGCGACTTCTGTTAGTCGTCTCAGTAGCAATTTATGGTCTACTGTGTCAAAAGCTGCGCTTAGGTCCAGCAGAACCAGGAGACACGATTCTCCTTCGTCTGCGGCCTCGAGCGCATCGTCCCATATTTTCAGTAAGGCCGTTTCTGTACCGTGTCCGGGACGGAACCCGGATTGATATGGATCGAGTAGGTTGTGGGTGTCCAGATGCTGTTGCAGCTGATTTACCACCACTTTCTCCATTATCTTGGACAGAGCATTTAGACCTGTTATGGGACGGCGGTGAGTTGGGTCCATAGGATCCAAATTAGTTTTTTTCAAGATCGGCAGGATTGTGCCCTCTTTCAGCAGGGAAGGCACTATGCCTTCCTTAAATGACTGATTTATAAGCTGCGTGATCGGAGGCGCCAGGATGTCGGCACATTCCTTCAGTAGCTTGGTGGGAATGATGTCATTGGGTGCTGTGCTGTTGCGCAGCGCACCAATGAATTTTTTTGTGGTATCGATGGAGATGGGTTCCAAAGTGAACTTAGTTGATTGTAGAGGCGTTCCGTCGGTGTTTTGATTGAAGAGGGGGCTGAGTGGAGTATTGTTTTGCCGAATACTTACCCAAATTTTTTCAATTTTGTTGATGAAGAAATCCGATAGTTCATTGCAGAACTCTTGGGTGTCTGAAGTGGGGACTTCAAGACATCCCGGATTCATGGTCTGGGTGACCATCCTGAAGAGTTCGCGTGGGCGATTCATTGCGCTGTTAATCACCATGGAAAAGTGAAGTTTTTTGGCTTTGAAAATTTCCTTGTGATATCGTGTTGTTACTGCTTTGTAGAAGTTGAGGCGGTCTTCTGAAGGACTTCTTTTCCAGGCGGCTTCCGCCCTTCTGCGCTCTTGCTTCAATAGCGACAGCTGGTTATTGAACCAGCTGGACTTTTTTGTCCGGCTGCGGAGTTTGCGCTTTGGTGCTGCTAAGTCGGCTGACTGTAGCAGAGCTGCATTTATGGCATCCAAAGTATCTGAGGCTGCTAGCTGAGGAGGAATAGCCCCAATTCGGTTTCCCAGGGTAGATCTGAAGAGTTCCGAGTGGAGCTTCTTCTGAGATCTAGCCCAGTGTATTGTCACCGGCTTGGGTACTTTCATGACTAGTGGAGTTCTGGGAATTATGAAGCTAATTGCATGGTGGTCTTTCCCAAAATATTTATTTTCAGATTTTGTCTGAAAATTAGGTCGAGTGTGTGACCTGAAGCATGCGTGGGTCCGCATATAAGTTGCTGAAGTCCTAATCCTTCCAGGTGGTCGATGCAGGCCTCCGCGATGGGATCCTGTGAGGAGTTGGCCCACAAATTGAAATCCCCGAGCAGCAAAAGATGATTGCTGTTAAGGGAGTAAGTGGAAATGAACTCCGTTAATGCTGAAATCAACTGCGATTTGGGCCCAGGGGGCCTATAGCAGAGGAGAATGTGAACGGTCTCCTGAGAGTGAGCTTGAAGTTGAAGCGTAAGGGTTTCCATAAAAGGTAGAGGATTTTGAAGGACCGGTTTAGTGATTGCAATATGAGACTTATGAATCACCGCCAGGCCTCCTCCTCTTTGCCCTATTCTATTTTCCGTAAGGATGCGATAATTTTCTGGCACCAATTCTCCGAGAATGGTGTTGCAGTCGTCTGACAGCCAACTTTCTGTAATAAAGAGGCAGTCTAGATCGTTTTGTAGTAAGAAATCATGGATTTCTGAACGGTGTTTAACTGCCGATCTAGTGTTAAGCAACGCACATGATATGTGCTTGAGCTGTGTTGAATGGTTGAGATTTTTGATGATCGATCGTCGATCGATTCTCAAAAGTTGATCTGATTTTAAGGCTTTTTTGGTGACGGCAGGTAATATTGTTGCGAATTGTCTCAGACCCCAAATGGTTTCCGCAGAGTATCGCAATTTAACCATTGTTGCCAGTCACCGTGAGGGGGGGTGCGGGTGTTTGGTGAGAGAGGATTCGGAGAATCCTCGCTCTCAGCAATCCTTGGTCCAGAGGAAGGCAAAAAAACCCTGGGCAAGCTGGCCAATGTGCTGCGGCAGGGAAAAAAATTCCTTCCTGATCCCTAAAGGCGATCGGCTCAAGCCCTGGATCAAAGACTGATGACTTAATGAGGGGAAAAGGGGGGGGGGGATGCTGGGTGTCACTGTTGCTGGGGTGCACCAAGATGGCCGCCAGGCAAAGACACAGGACCCAGGCTGGGGGGGCAATCAGGTAGGTAAGAAAATGATTCCACCGATCTGGTTGCTAACAGGGGGGTGGAGGGGACCTCTAGGGGTGCAGGGGCGATAATCAAAGAGAACTGCACTGTTGGTGGTAGGTGCAGGGAGAAACGGTCGGAGCACCGGTAGGCCGCGGCTGAAGCCGCGGACTTTCCTGAGGCGCGGCGGCCGCGAAAAGTAGCAGGCTGGCGCGGGCGTGTAAAAACGCCAAAAAGCGCCGAAAATGCACCCAGGGGGGGTGTCTGGGGGCCACCACAATCGTGGGTGGCCGTGCTAGTGGGGATGCCGAGAAAAGACGGAAATAGAGAGCCGCAGTGTGGGGTCTGTGAGACGGCTACCCTGAGAAGGACGGCCGTCAGTGGTTCCCCAGGATGGTAGGCCCTGAGAGACAGGGTCTTACCTGCGGAGAAAGAAGGAGTCCACGAGGAGAGGAGAGAGCTGGATTCCTGGTTCCTAGGAGCTGTTTCTTGTGCAGCACAGGTAATGGATGTCTGCCTAGTTTCTGACTGCCAGGTCTGGGTGGGAGCAGGCTCGTAAGCGGAAGGTCCGAAGCACCCTACTCCACCTCTGACACTGACTGACTGACTGACTGACTGACAGATCTGTGGGGTGTGGGGTGTGGGGTGTGGTCTTAGCCCCTGAGCCCTGATTGGCCAAAGGCACCCTGCCTTTGGCCAATCATGGCTCTCACAGCAAATCGCGCTGTGATTGGCCAAAGCATACGGGTCAGGTGCATGCTTTAGCCAATCAGCAGCTGTCAATGCACTGCGATCTCCCAGTGCATTATGGGGCACTCCACGGCGGGCAAACTTCCTGTGAGCGCCCCATATGTTAATTTGTTCTATAAACAAACAAGGTCCTGATGTTCGACCATCCCTATAAATGAAGCAGTAGTAAAGGACTTGGGATAAACACAGCACCAGTCACAGTACACCACAAGCTCTTATTTAAAGTGGGACTAAACCCTCCTATCCTTTTTAGCCAAGGAAGCTGCCATCTCACCTCTGTTTGATCTGAAACTGTCCTGGTGATGCACGTGTGATGAGTTAGGACACCAGCCGTTTGATGGTTTGTCATTTTGGTTCAGGACACAAGCAAATGTCACAGTAAGCATTCCCGCCATGCTGGAAATGTAACTTTTTTTTAAACTGGTAAATTATAGGGTTTAGTTACGCTTTAAGATTAATACTATTCGTGGGTTACTGTAATAGGGTTTCCTATGCAAATGTTGACCTTCCGAAATTCTGTATTTGCACAGATTAAGGGCTCTTTCACACGGGCGGCCCGTTCAGGTCCGCCTGCCAGTTTTTTAGGCGGACCTGAACGGGCACTCCGTGCTCCTCTTTGGAGCCGCGGATGTCAGCGGTGACATACTCGCTGACATCCGACCCGCTCCGATCCACCAAAGTGTGACAGAGGAAAAAAATACTTTTCCATTCGTCTGGTGTTTCGGATCGGGTGAACACGAACAGACGGTCCGTGTTCACCCGATCACCCCATAGGGGAGAGCGGAGAAAAGACAGGGCGGTCCCTGCACAGTGTGCGGGGACCGCCCTGTCATCCGCCGGCTCAGCAGGGATCAACGTAGCGATCCCTGCTGAGCAAGCGGAGGTTCATTACTGATCCGCCCCGTGTGAAAGGGGCCTTAGATGTTAAATTGGCCATAAGTGGTAAGATCCCTGCATGTAACGATCGACTTCTGTCACACGAAGATGGCCACACATGGAATTAAATTTGGCCGATCCCTGCTGAACTATCTATGGCCAGCTTTAGACCCAAAAACCCGCACTACCATCACCACCTAACAGCTGTTGGAACCAATCTCTTCATTCCGAGGGGACAAGGCACACGTTCCCTCTCTCTATAGTCAGTGGCTCAGATATTTGCAGAGGCTCCATAAAAAGTTGTACAAGTATTTTGGAAGGCTACATTACAAAAGGAAGGGGTATTTCTTTCCAAAGTGGTTAAACATGCACAAATGGTACACAAGCTATGCTTATCTTCAATTTACACATGAAACCTGGGGTGGTGGAAATATAAGAGCTGCCACTATTGTGCATCCGCCAAGCCTGTCATTCCGAGTAGCACTGACCCCGAGTAAGTGGCAGGCAGCCAGTGAACCCCTGCCTTCCATACTTGTTCTTAGTTTGTAATAGAATATCTGAATGAAAGAACCAGAGTGTATGTCTCTATTTACTTTCGAATTGCCTGGTCTTTGAGTGCCCTAATGCTAAAGGTGGGAGCACCATCCTTTTCCCAAAGGCCCTACATTGTGCATTGCGCTCGCTCTTCTCCCCACTGAGTTCATTTGGACTGACAGGAGAAAGTGCATCTCACATGCGAGGTCTGCATGCAATTATGGTGCTCCTTTCTAAAGTGCTTGGGTGGTTTTCATACTTTAAAGGTGAAAAGTCCTGAAGATAGTGCTTAATCATGAAGTGCAGTCAAAAAAAAGTCAGGTTGGCACGCTTACCAGATGGGGTGGACACATGTACCCTACAGCACATGGGTCAAACAGGCATAGTCAGGACTCGGCCTCAATGTAGTTATATGTGAGTGAAGCAGTAGGTGGAAGGTAGACCTCAAGGATAATGAAAATGAAAAAGAATATAGGAGAAAAAACGCCCAGTTCCTATATTAACAAGCACTCCTGGATAAGGTGAAATGAACAAATTAAATACCACTAGCCAATTAAAGCAAAGAGCTGCTACTTTATAGCCTACCAAGGCTTAAACAGATAATGTAACAACACACATAAAAATGTAGGCAGCGCTAAAATAAACACCTGGAAATATGTAAACTGGATAACTCAATATATTAAACATAAATTAATGTAATATATAATAAACTAAAGAGTCATTCAAGTGCAAATATAATAAAGTCCATAAAATAAATATTGAATGGATGATGAATAGTCCAAAGGAATTTTCAAAAGGAGGTTCCTTAATATGGAAGAAGCCTAGCCTTTCACCAACACGTCCGCCACACGTGTAAAGAAAGGGGAGTACCTTACATCCATCTCTGTATAAACTCTTACCAGAAATAGTAAGGTAATAGGCAAGAAATAATGCTGTTTACCAATCCTGTGATAGCCAACTTTACCAAAGGGGCTTGATTAAACATAGGATCACCGTGTCCAATCAAATAAGTAAAAACAGAAACATATCCATAGTGTAATTCTGTATAGAATGTCTTTATTTTCCTCAAAAAAAAAAAAAAAAAGTTTAGGAATTACACTTACAAGAATATAAATACAATAGGCATTAAATGAAGCAGTTAAACAGTTGTGACAGCCAGATACGAATCAAGGAATGTCAGGGTATCTCCTACCACAAGCAGCAATGACAGCAGTGATAGTGAGATCCGTGTCTCCATGTAGCATACTGAGACTGTAATGTTTGATCGTCGCTGAGACAACCCTAAGGTTTCGTCATAATCGACATCATCAGAGGGCGTGTCTAGACCTCAAGGATAGATGATGGAAGATCATACTTCAGACAAACGAGCTCCAAAGCATGCAGCAAGTGTTAAATCATTCCATTGGCATTGAACATGCAAACAAATGGATCCATATAGCATAAGGTCTATAATTAAAACAAAAAAGGGTTCACACTTACAGGATTGTAGATAAAAACAAGCTTGTTTTTTAAAAGATAAAGAGCGATTGCCAAGGACATCACCCGACACGTTTCGTCCTAACAGACTTCATCTAGGGTGGTTGGAGTTGCCAGCTATTCCCATTCACATCCATTGAGCTATGCATATTTGTAGTTTAAGATACCTACTTAGGAAATTGTAACACAGTCCATATCAGGAACATTAGCAACCAAACCTCAGCCATGAAAAAGGGGAATTTCTTGACCCCCAAAATGCATTGGTTGGCAATTTTCTACTGGAGTTGAAGAGAAGACAAGTGATGTCATGTGACCTAATTAGTTTTTACAAGGTCCAGGTGTGAATGAAGAGCAGGTGTGTTAAATTTGGGGTTATCGCTCTCATTCTCTCATACTGGTCACTGGAAGTTCAACATGGCACCCCATGGCAAAGAACTCTCTGAGGATCTGAAAAATAAAAATTGTTGCTCTACATAAAGATGGCCTAGGCTATAATGAAGATTGCCAAGGTTGTTAAACTGAGCTGCAGCACGGTGGCCAAGACCATACAGTCGTTTAACAGGAACAGTTTAACCTCTTTACCACCGGGCTAATTTTTCACATTCGGTGTTTACAAGACTAAAACATTTTTTTTTGCTATAAAATTACTTAAAACCCCCAAACATTATATATATATTTTTTTCTAACACCCTAGAGAATAAAATGGCAGTCATTGCAAAACTTTTTGTCACACCGTATTTGCGCAGCGGTCTTACAAGCGCACTTTTTTTGGATAAAAATCACTTCTTTGAATTAAAAAATAAGACAACAATAAATTGTGCCCAATTTTGTGAAAGATAATGTTACGCCGAGTAAAATGATACCCAACATGTCACGCTTAAAAATTGCGCCCGCTCGTGGCATGGCGTCAAACGTTTACCCTTAAAAATCTCGATAGGCGACGTTTAAAAAATTCTACAGGTTGCATTTTTTGAGTTGCAGAGGAGGTCTAGGGCTAGAATTATTGCTCTCACTCTAACGATCGCGGCGATACCTCACTTGTGTTGTTTGAACACCGTTTTCATATGCGGGCGCTACTCGCTTATGCGTTCGCTTCTGCGCGCGAGCTCGTCGGGATGGGGCGCTTTTAAAAAAAAAAATTGTTGTTTTCTTATTTATTTTTATAATTTTTTACAGTGAAATAAAAAAAAAAAAATTGATCACTTTTATTCCTATTACAAGGAATGTAAACATCCCTTGTAATAGAAAAAAGCATGACAGGTCTTCTTAAATATGAGATCTGGGGTCAAAAAGACCTCAGATCTCATATTTAGACTTAAATGCAAAAAAAAGAAAAAAAAAATGAAAATGTCATTTTTTCTTTAAGAGGCTGGGCAGGACTGACGTTTTGACGCCCAGCAGAGCTATGGGGACGGGCGAAGGAGATTTTTCCTTCAGTCTCATCCCCGCTCAGCTGCCGAACGGTCCCGATCGCCTCCGCCACTACCGACGGCTCCGGTAAGCGGCAGAGGGCGCGGGAGAGCGGCGGGAGGCCCTCTCCCGCCACCGATAACGGCGATCTCACGGCGAATCCGCCGCGGAGACCGCCGTTATCGTGTACACCACCGCCCCTGAAGAGATGAATATCTCGGTTGTGGCAGCAGCTGCTGCCGTTACTGAGATATTCAACTTTAAAAACAGGACGTCTTTTAGACATGGGGCGGTGGTCAAGAGGTTAACAGAACAGGCCTCGCCATGGTCGACCAAAGAAGTTGAGTGCACATGCTCAGCGTCATATCCAGAGGTTGTCTTTGGGAAATACACATATGAGTGCTGCCAGCATTGCTGCAGAGGTTGAATGGGTGGAGGGTCAGCCTGTCAATTCTCAGACCATACCCTACACACTGCATCAAATTGGTCTGCATGGCTGTCGTCCAAGAAGGAAGTCTCTTCTAAAGATGATGCACAAGAAATCCCGCAGTCTGCAGACGAAGGACATGGATTACTGGAACCATGTCTTGTGGTCTGGTGAGACCAAGATAAACGTATTTGGTTCAGATAGTGTCAAGCGTGTGTGGTGGCACCCAGGTGAGGAGTACAAAGACAAGTGTGCCTTGCCTACAGTCAAGCATGGTGGTGGGAGTGTCATGGTCTGGGGCTGCATGAGTGCTGCTGGCATGATCCCCCCCTTCAGAGACTGGGCCACAGGGCAATATTCCAACATGATAACAACCCCAAACACACCTCCAAGATGACCACTGCCTTGCTAAAGAAGCTGAGGGTAAAGGTGATGGACTGGCCAAGCATGTCTCCAGATCTAACCCCCCTATTGAGCATCTGTGGTGCATCCTCAAATGGAAGGTGGAGGAGCGCAAGGTCTCTAACATCCATCAGCCCTGTTATTTCATTGTGGAGGAGTGGAAGAGGACTCCAATGGCAACCCGTGAAGCTCTGGTGAACTCCATGCCCACGAGGGTTAAGGCAGTGCTGGAAAATAATGGTGGCCACACAAAATATTGACACTTTGGGCCCAATTTGGTAATTTTCACTTAGGGGTGTACTCACTTTTGTAGCGGTTTAGAAATGAATGGCTGTGTTGAGTTATTTTGAGGGGAGAGCAAATTTACACTGTTTTACAAGCTGTACACTCACTACTTTACATTGTAGCAAAGTGTAATTTCTTCAGTGTTGTCACATGAAAATGTATAATGAAATATTTACAAAAATGTGAGGGGTGTACTCACTTTTGTGAGATACTATAGATATAGATATATACACACCATGAGATAAAGCTGTCCTTTAAGCATAAGGCTGGCCATACACTATACAGTTTTCTTGTTCAACTTTACTTAAGAGTTACCAAAACCATATAATATAGGGTCAAACCTAAACCATTTCAATTTGTATGCAGTCAGGCGGGTCCTTGTACTACATAGTTGAAGGTAAATCTAAAGAAAATTGAATAAGAAAACTGTATAGTGTATGGCCAGCCTAGCATTTTTGAGCCATAAGCTTTTGTGGGAATATAGTTTTGCTAAAAACCGCTACTGCAAAATCGCTCCAAAACTCATTCTACAGCTAACGCTACTGACAATGTTTATAATGTCCAGTGTGCATGAAGCCTTAAGGTTTGACCTCATATTATATTGTTTTGGTAAATCTGAAGACAAAAAGCTTTTACAGTGGCATGTAACCCATTGCTGCCTATAAGGATGGCTCCATTGCCTTTCAGTTCTTCCTGGTGCCACCTGGCTGGGTCTTTCCCATTCAGTGTGTTCATGGGCTCTGTGCATATAGGACACACATGCGCAGGGTGATGGGGTCATTCCTACTGGGCCTGTTCAAGAGAAATTCACACCCAGTGTAGCCAGGTGGGACAGGAATCATGGAACATGTAGTCCAAAGGCAACATACCATAAAACTTACCGTATATACTCGAGTATAAGCCGAGTTTTTCAGCACATTTTTTAGTGCTGAAAATGCCCCCCTCGACTTATATTCGAGTCAACATTTTGGGCCTGATCTCCCTGGATTTGGGGACCGTGTACCGGCCAATCTTGGCACACATGTAGTCCCACTCTTCCCCTACAAGTGTGCAAAGTTTGTTGTCCGGGGGACCTACAGCCGGGGAGCACCGATTTGTCAAATTCGGGCACCCGTTCCATAGACTCCCATGTTAAACTGTAATTTCTCCAGTGACTTTGGGGACCCGGTACCGGCCGGTCGTAGGTCCCCTAGACCCGGAAATTGGCACACATTTATTTTCTACAAGTATGCAAAGTTTGTTGTCTGGGGCACCTACGGCTGAGGAGTACCGATTTTTCAAATCTGGCACCCATTCCATAGACTCACAAGTTAAACATCAGTCTATTTATGGACACAGTGAAGCATGGACACAGTGAGGCATGGGCACAGTGAGGCATGGACACAGTGAGGCATGGGCACAGTGAGGCATGGGCACAGTGAGGCATGGACACAGTGAGGCATGGGCACAGTGAGGCATGCACAAGGACACAGTGAGGCAAAGTGAGGCACAGTGAGACATGCAGATGGACACTCTAGGCTTATACTCGCAGTCAATACGTTTTCCAATTTTTTTGTGGTAAAATTAGGTGCCTCGACTTATATTCGGGTCGGCTTATACTCGAGTATATACGGGACATGGTGCACAATCCCCAATCAGAAATGTGGATGGGGCAACATGGATGTGTAGCAGGTGGAAATGCCCTAGCATCCAATCAGATTTCAGCCAGCTAACACATAATTTCTGGCTGTTACAGATTACTACACTTTACACATCATCATCACTCTGTGCTGCTCTATTGAATCTTTTCCTTAATGTGGAACAATACTTATGTATTTTCTGTAATATAAAGTCTTCCCTTCCCGCTCAAAAACCTTTTAACCTTAATGATATATCTTCTGCAATAACATCTTCTTACCTACCGGTTCACCATCTTCTTTAGAAAGTATACTGAGCTGTGCATGTGTGGGAGTTATATCATCCAAGTCGATCCATCAAGGCAGCCAAAAATCCCACACCCGGCAAAATAATGGGCGAAGATTGCAGGGCTGGCAAGGGAGTGAGGGGCAGCGAGTATAATTCAGCTGTAAGAAAGTTTGGGTGAGATTATATCACAGTGCACAAATCCTGAAGTAGCTATTCAAGGAATGAGCATGCATTTGTTAATGATTAAAAAAAAAATGTCAAAAAGGAAACATGAGGGCTAGCACTGCTGACCTCTACTTAAATTTATGTCTGGCTGTCAGCAGTCACATTCCCAAACTAGAAATTAAGATTTCTTTAAAGGCTTCAAGAAAGTTGCTCAAAGCTTGCCAAAAGTTTTGGCAAATGCTTTGCAAAAGCCTGACCCTTCGTTCACACCTATGCATTTTTTTAAAAAAATTTTGCAGAAGCACACTACAGTCCATTCCACATGGTTTCCTATGGATCTAGTTCTGTGCATTTTGAGCCAGTGCATTTTTTTGGAAAACAGTTTAGGGACTTTTTTTTCCTGCAGCAGATTGCATTTTGCGTGTAATAAACTCCAATGGACCCGCACTAAAAACAAAAATTTTGCTTTTTTGGTGTGTTTTGTGTTTTTATTTGCTAATAGGAAAGTATGAAAGTGACTTGATGTGACTTTATATTCTCTGCCACTCAAGTAGCATTAAAGCGGGAGTTCACCCATAAGACAATTTTTTCAAAAAATCCCCTTAGATTCCTGCTCGTTTTGTCTAGGGGAATCGGCTAGTTGTTTTAAAATATGAGCTGTACTTACCGTTTTCGAGATGCATCTTCTCCGTCGCTTCCGGGTATGGGTCTTCGGGAGCGGGCGTTCCTTCTTAATTGACAGTCTTCCGAGAGGCTTCCGACGGTCACATCCATCGCGTCACTAGTAGCCGAAAGAAGCCGAACGTCGGTGCGGCTCTATACTGCGCCTGCGCACCGACGTTCGGCTTCTTTCAGAAAATCGTGACGCGATGGATGCGACCGTCGGATGCCACTCGGAAGACTGTCAATCAAAATAGGAACGCCCAGTCCCGCAGCCCATACCCAGAAGCGGCGGAGAAGATGCATCTCGTAAACGGTAAGTAATGCTCATATTTTAAAACAACTAGCCGATTCCCCTAGACAAAACGAGCATCCATCTAAGGGGAAAAAGTTTTAGGTACAGGTGAACCCCCGCTTTAAAGTTGTAACAAAGTAGTGCAGGAACCTTTACGTGTCCAAAGTCGCATGTTAGGGTTAATTTTAAGGGCTAGGGTTAAATGTTAGGGATAGGGTTAAGAGCTAGGTTTAGGATTAGGGGCTAGGGTTAAATGTTAAGGTTAAGGGCTAGGGTTAAAATGTAACTCCACTTTTGTTGAGAAAAAAACATTCCCCTCTGGGTGATCTATGTACATTTCAAGGATTTTAACAAAGTTTGTTGCAGATTCCTACCTTTTGTTATTCTGAAGAAATAACTGTTTGTTCCTCTGTGCCGAGTGAGTCTAATGGGAGTAGTTTCATAATTATCAACCAGCTGCTGCAGCTGTAGGGCTCTAATGAGGAAAACTGCTGGGCCTGCATCTTTTTAGATTCGATTTCCTATTGGGAGGATCTTACCAAAAATGACATTTGTGTTGCAGGGGATGCCAAAAATCAGACTTGTATCTTAGTGCAGACTTCTGGGAAAATCAGTAAGCCAATCACACAAGCAGGAAATTATGTTTCTTGGAGGCGTTCTGTACATATTCTGTGTACAGAACACCTCCAGGTAGCCATATTACATTTTACAGAAAAGGTAATTTTGAATAACATTCAATTACAATATGACTTGTGTCGCAATTGTATATGCTGTATTATTATTTTTTTCATGAAAGTGGAGTTACCCTTTAAATGTTAAGGTTATGGACTAAATTTAGGATTAAGGGTTAGGGTTAAGGGCTAGGGTAACATGTTAGGGTTGGGTTAAGGACTAGGGTTAGTGTGAAGAGATAGGGTTAAATGTTAGGGTTAGGTTAAGGACTAGGGTTAGGGTTTAAGGGTTAGGGTTAAGGGCTAGGGTTAAGGACTAGGGTTAGGGTTAATGATTAGGGTTAAGGACTAAGGCTAGGGTTAAATCTTAGGATTAGCGGTAATTGTTAGGGCTAGAATGCTAGCCCTTAACCATAACCCTAACATGCAGCTTTGGACACAGAAAGGTTCCTGCACTACTTTGATGTGGCTTTGATGCTACTTGAGTGACAGAGAGTCTAGTCACATCAAAGTCATATCAAACTTGCACTTCATGAACAGAATTGTCATAATTGTCTAGAAAAACAAACAAAAAAAATAAAAATAACAGGTATTTGGCCTCACTTGAAAAAAACCAATAGGTTTTTGCTTGTTAAATGTTTTTGAGCTTTGAGCTACAAGCTACAAAACGCGCAAGGATGAATGGGGTCTAATATCTGTTTTTTTTTTTTACAATGGGTGTAAAGTACTGTTACCCCAAGCCACACAATTGTGGCTTTCTGCCACCTGTCAACTAGGCTGTATTGTCAAGTTTAGGCAAATGGTCAGAAAGGTGGTAAAATCATGGTTCAACTGCCTGTTTTTACCACTCCCAGTTGCCTGTGTGAAAAAAGTCTTAGTGAAGCACACTATATGGAGCCAGTAAACTTTATAATGAGATGGTCTTGTACATGGTTAGTAGGAATATGCCTACTTGTACAGTGTAGGACCAGTGGCCCTCATGTGATAGACTTCAAACCTACAGCGGGGGTTCACCCTAAAAACTAATTTTTAACATAAGAGCCAGCATACTAAGGACATTTACTTTCGGCAGGTCAATTTTTTTTTTCTCCGTACATACCTTTATATTCTGATTTTGTCCAGGGCTTCCGCGTTCTGATGAGTCCGGGACTGGGCGTTCCTATCCCTGCCTCAGGGTTCCGATGACTGCGGGACTGGGCGTTCCTATCCTTCGGTTCGATGATTGACGGCTTGTGAAACAGGTCCCCTGTCGCACAACGCACGTCACCACATTTCCGGAAATAGCCGAGCTGCGAGTCGGCACTATATGGCGCCTGCGCCCGCCGTGTAGAGCTGACTGACTGCGCAGGCTGATTGTACGCAAGTCCATCCATTGACAACCAAGGGACAACTAGCATGTACATTTTTTAGGATGAGATTATTGCTAGACGCCCCTAGCAATAATCACTGTGTTCTCCCGACAGGGACAGCTCCCCGCGCCCCACTGACTGTGGTGATGGAGGAATCGAGTGATTGTCTTTCCTGCAACCCGTGGTTTCAGGAAAGAAATTCATATAATCTATGGCCTGCCTTACAGGTAAAACGTTTTTACCAACATCTCATTCAGGACAAGCCTCAAGAGATTCATTTTCTTCAAACTGCACAGACACAGAGAGGTTGTTAAACAGAATGCAAAAACAAAATTCTCCAAGATAACAACATTTACAAGATGGGGAGGAGTGGAGGAACCCACAAGGTCATAGAAAAGAGCCAGATAAGAGATATGAGGAATGAGCAGGATTGTGCCACAGAGGTGGGAATTAACATAAAAGCATCTGACAATTGCCTATCCATACACTGCAAGGATGATGCCCAACAAGCTCAAAACAGCTGTATGCAGTTTGGAATAATTGGCTCTATAATATTAGGCTGTATCTGTGCAATAAAGCAGCAGTTCTGGATGTAGTGTTGGCCAAAGGGACAAAGAAATGGAGGTCTAGTGCTAGAATTATTGCTCTGGCTCTAAAGTTTGTGGCAATACATCACATGTATGGTGTGAACACCGTTTACATATGTAGGAGCTACGTAGGCGTTCATGTGAGCTCTTTACAAAAATATTATATATTATTATTTATTTTATTATGTATTATTTTCATTTTAAGAGCCGGTTCACACTGGGGCAACCTGGGATCCAACTTGAAGTCTCCCCAAGTCGTCCTAAGTCGCGCGGTTGAGAAAATGAATGGAAGTGAATGGGAGCTGTCTTAAAGCGGAGTTCCGGCCACAATTTCACTTTTTAAATATAAATACCCCTGTAATACACAAGCTTAATGTATTCTAGTAAAGTTAGTCTGTAAACTAAGGTCAGTTTTGTTAGGTTGTTACAGCATTTAGACACTTTATAAAATAGAAATTGACTGGGGCCATCTTAAGTGTGGGCATCATGAAGCCAGACTGTATGACTTCCTGGATTTCAGCCTTGCAAATCTCGCACATGCTCAGTGCTGCACAAGCAGTGTCAGATCAGGTTTCAGCACCTGTGCTGTCCAAGTCACATGATTCTTTGAGACTGGGGAGTGCACAGACTCCTGAAAAGTTACACCCACTACATTCCCAGGAGTCTGTGCGGTGTAGGTTAGGAAGCATTAAGCACCTAGGTGCAGGAAGTGGGAAGATTAACTATTCTGCCTAGCAACAACACTTTAAAGGCATCTAAAAAAAAAAAAATTTCGTAAAGGGCTAATGAATTTTTTTTAAAACTACTGATGTAATGTTATATTTATGGGTGGAACTCCACTTTAATGTACACTACTGAAGTCGCTCCGACGTCAGAAAAGGTTCCTGTACTACTTAAATCCGACTCGTAGGCAACTTGTAGGCAACTTGTACCCATAGATTTCAATGGAAGTTGCCTCAGAAGTCTGATTACTGTCTTAACTGAAGCAACAATACAGGAAGATAACATACATTTCTCAGGCAAAACCCCTCCCTCCCACAGAGCCAATTGTGGTTTGATTTGCCACTGGAAAGCCTCCTGTCCTGGAGGCGACTTGAAGTTGCCTTGTAAGTTGCCTGATGATTCATACTCAAGTCGTGTCCAAGTTGCCTCCCAAAGTCGTGCTGGCAGTTGTGTTGCCCCTGCGTGAACCAACTCTTACACTGTCCATTTACAGTTTTTCTCCATTGTTTTGGCTAATTTCTTGAAACAGAAATGACATTCTCAAAACTCTAAGATCATTTGGCAAAACAGTCTTACAGTTCAGCACAACACTATAACTCACGTACAAAAGCTCATATATCTCCCAAAACTGTCACTTCTAAAAGTAAACCAGCAGCTAATCAGCTGTTTGGATCCCTTTTAACAGAAAGAGTGGAGCCTGAGGAAAATTTGAATACCAGGGTTATGGCATCTGAATGCACCCATAATCCTGGTATTAAACACCAAACTAATGACGTATTTTCCCAGTTTGGTGGTCAGCAAACGGATAAGAAAGCAGACCACCAGTGATTTTTTTTAATGCTGGCACAGGTTTTTTACTGGAGGGGGAGCAAACTATGAAGACAGCAGGAAATATAAGAGATAGATTCAAGTAAATAAAGTGGAAGCTTGGATTGCAAATAACACAGTTAACGAGCGTTTCGCAATACAAGCAATTCTTTTTTTCAAATCCTGACTCGGTTTGTGAGTGTTGTCTCACAAAACAAGCAGGATTTAAGCCTCTGCGGTTTGCAGTACCGCATTTGGCCAGAGGTGTGGGGGCACTGGTGATGCTCTGAGCCGTTCGGAACTACTCAGTTCCCATGTTTTTCCGAGCCTTTCCGAGCAGTCTTTGAGTATTTCCGTGTCTCTCCAGCACCCCCCCCCCCACCTCTGGCCACATGCGGTATTGCATGCAATAGAAGTCAATTATCTTCATTTCTATTGACTTCTATGGGGAACCTTGCTTTGGTATGTGAGTGCTTTGGATTACAAGCATTGTCCTAGAACGGATTATGCTCGTAATCCACGGTTCCACTGTATTACAGTTTGTTTGATTGTAAAATTAAGATTGCAGGGCTGCTGTCAGTTTTATTAAGGGAGAGGGTGGAAGGAGGAGGCCCTCTTCAGGTAAATAGTAGTTTTATGGTAGTAATTTCATGTCACAGAAGTCTCAGTTTTGGAACTAAGACATTTGGGTCCTCTACAAGGTCATCTTTCAAAACATGATGTCCACATGACGCACTTCTTGTATCTTGCTGTGCTTTATCTGTGAAGATTTATTCCTATTTTGTCACTTCTGTCCTGACTCAGCAATATAATGTTCAGCCTGACAGTTTCATTATTTGAAAAAACAAACTCCCACTACCACAAACACCTAGCAGTGTTATCAGTTACAACCTTGTGGAATGCGGGAATATACAAAATGCACTGCTGCCTGGGTTGCCCACCGCTAACTTGTCAATGCAACAACTATTTTATATGGACTTTTGATTATGTATGTTATTATATTAGTCATAATTAAAAAGGGATCTAGGTATGTATACACAATAACAATCATTACAAGAGGAAAGAAAAACACTAATGGACACCTATGGATCTGAAGTGGAATGAATGTACTTGTGGATTATAAAGCTGTCCGTATACCTTAACCGCTTATGACCCGGACCATTATGCAGGTAAAGGACCTGGCCCCTTTTTGCAATTCGGCACTACATCGCTTTAACTGACAATTGCGCAGTTGTGCGACGTGGCTCCCAAACAAAATTGGCGTCCTTTTTTCCCCACAAATAGAGCTTTCTTTTGGTGGTATTTGATCACCTCTCCGGTTTTTATTTTTTGCGCTATAAACAGAAATAGAGCATCAATTTTGAAAAAAAATCTATATTTTTTTACTTTTTGCTATAATAAATATCCCCAAAAAATATATAAAAAAATATTTTTTCCCTTAGTTTAGGCCGATCCGTAATCTTCTACATATTTTTGTTAAAAAAAAAAAAATCGCAATAAGCGTTTATTGATTGGTTTGTGCAAAAGTTAGAGCGTTTACAAAATAGGAGATAGTTTGGTGGCATTTTTATTATTTATTTTTTTACTAGTAATGGCGGCGATCATCGTTTTTTTTTTCGTGACTGAGACATTATGGCGGACACATCGGACACTATTTTGGGACCATTGTAATTTTTACAGCGAATAGTGCTATACAAATGCACTGGTTACTGTAAAAATTACACTGGCAGTGAAGGGGTTAACCAGGAGGGGGCGCTGTAGGGGTTTAGTGTGTTGTAAGGGAGGGTTGTTATTGTGTAGGGGCGTGGCTGTGCGTGTGACGTCACTGATCATTCATCGTTCTCTAGCACAGGGAACAGACGATCAGTGACAGCCACGCTAGGAAGTACGGGGAGAGGTTTGTTTACACTCTCCCCATTCTTCCTCTCTGTGACCCGACCGCGGGACACAGGCGGCTATCCGGTCCGCTGTTCCCGCGCGGACGGTCACTGAGAGGACCAGGTTGCGATCGCGCTGGCGGTGGCGCACTGCACGGCCGGGCTCCTAAAGGGGACGTACATATAAGCCCTTGTGCCCAGCCGTGTCATTTTGCCAACGTATATCGGCATGCGTCCTCAAGTGGTTAAAGTGGTGTACAGGACGCCAGGGTTGGGTCCTGGATGGGTGCTATACAGCACCACTATTTGGGCTATGGTCCCTTTAAAGAGCTGTGAGAGTGTTCAGGGGGTCACCAAATGACTATCAAGACAGACAGGACTGCGAGACAGTCTTCTCTGGATTAACTCTTACGTCGGGAATCCCTCACCCGCTGGATCCTGGATGAAGACAAGATCTTCTCATCGCTGGACCCCGGAGAGGAGATCACCCATCGCAAGATACCTACAGCGTTGGAGCGGAGACCGAGAGTGGATTACCACCTCTGGGATCTTTTTTTTTTTTTTTTTTTTAGAAAAAGGACTTTCCCAACGGTGTCTGTTTTTTTTTTTTTTTACAATTGTTACACTTTATTTGCTAAATGGTAGAGATACAATGTACCCCATTACCAATTCACATAGAGGGGGTGGGATCTGGGGGTCCCCTTTGTTAAAGGGGGTCTTCCAGATTCCGATAAGCCCCCCGCCCACAAACCCCTACAACCACCGGGCAAGGGTTGTGGGGAATGAGGTTCTTCTCCCCATCAACATGGGGACATGGTGCTTTGAGGGGGTCACAGACCCCCAAAGCATCCTCCCAATGTTAAGGGCATGTGGCCTGGTACGGTTCAGGAGGGGGGGCGCTCTCTTGTCCCCCCCTCTTTTCCTGCGGCCTGCCGGGGTGCGTGCTTGGATGAAGGGTCTGGTGTGGATTTTTGGGGGGAACTCCACGCCATTTTTTTTTTATAAATTTGGGGTGAAGTTGTCCTTAAAATCCATACCAGACCTGAAGGGTCTGCTGGAATGGATATTTGGGGGGAACCCCACTTTCTTTTTTGACACGGAGTTCCCCTTAATATCAATTAAGGGCCTGTTAATTGAATTTGGGGGGGGGCCCCATGTTTTTGTTATTTTTTATGAATGACTTTTTTCTGTATTGCCGGGAGTGATTTTAAATGACTTTTTTCCTTCAGAAATTACATTTTGTGCAGGGACAGTTCTAAGCACAGGAAACTAGCGCTACTTTACAGGCATACTATACACCGAAAGGTACGAAATTTAAAGGAATATTTCATTTTTATTGTTTCACTTTAAGCATTATTAAAATCACTGCTTCTGAAAAAACGGCCGTTTTTAAAACTTTTTTTGCATTGATACATGTCCCCTGGGGCAGGACCCGGGTCCCCGTACACTATTTAGGACAATAACTTGCATATTAGCCTTTAAAATTAGCACTTTAGATTTCAAACGTTCGAGTCCCATTGAGAACCCTGTTAAAGTCTCACAAACTTTTTGTCTGTTCGCAGGTTCTGAACAGGGGGTATTCGGCTCATCCCTACTTGTGAAAGTTCCTAACACTTTTGAATGGCCTTTTCCTGACAATCCTCTCCAGGCTGCAGTTATCCCTGCTGCTTGTGCACCTTTTTCTTCCACATAACTTTCTATTAAATGTGCTTTGATACAGCACTTTGGGAACATCCAACTTATTTTGCAATTACCTTTTGAGGCTTTCCCTCCTAATGGAGGGTGTCAATGATGGTTTTCTGCACAACTTTCAGGTCAGCAGTCTTTCCCATTATTGTGATTCCTACTGAATCAGACCGAGAGACCATTTAAAGGCTCAGGAACCCTTTGCTGGTGTTATGGCTTAATTAGCTGATTAGAGTGGGACACTTTGAGCCTAGAATATTGCACCTTTTCACAATATTCAAATTTTTTGAGATTACGGATTTGGGGTTTTCATGAGCTGTAAGCCATAATCATCACAATTATGACAAATCACGGCTTGAACTATCTTGCTTTGCATATCATATGCATCTCATATATTAGTTTAAGCTTTTAAGTTGCATTAGTGAAATGAATGAACTTTTGCACGATATTCAAATTTGTCGTGTTTTACCTGTATACCCAGTGAAGTGACTGTCCTTAGGTGATACACAGAGATGAAACAAATCCTCCTACATAAGTTCTATTTGCAGCCATCGCTTCTCTACATCTGTTCAAAGTGCTGAATTGTAAAGTTTGTCTGAGATTTCAGAAAAAAAGGGGGTGGAGAGTTGAAGTTACACTCTGTAGAGCTCAGTTAAGAAGAGTTCTGAGATGTGATTGGAGGGCAGGGACACACCCCCCACCCTCATAGCACACATGTACAGAGCTGAGGCTGTGCTAGATATGGTAATACAGTTACGCTAATACATCTTTCATGGCAGTGCCCGAAACTCCAAAGATATTGGGCGGAGGTGATTGGTACCTTAAACAGGCTATTGGATATTAACATTCAGGTTGAACAACTTATATGGCTTCTGGGCTACTGTGATTTATACTTCCTCTATGGGTAACACTATAAGACGCACACTTTGTAGCCCGTAGACAGATTGCTCTTCAGTGGACCTCTCCCTATCCGCCGACTGTACACGAGTGGATTTTAGATCTCAATAGGATTATTCTTTTTGAAAAACATACATACTCCCTAAGAAATTCCATGAGTAAGTTTGATGCTACCTGGTCAAGATGGCTCCAGTCCATGACCCAGGTACCATGTAAACCAATAGGTACTATGGGCCAGATTCACAGCGGAGATACGACGGAGTATCTCTGATACGCCGTCGTATCTCTCAGAGTATCTATGCAACTGATTCATAGAATCAGTTACGCATAGATAGCCCTAAGATCCGACAGGTGTAATTGTTTTACACTGTCGGATCTTAGGATGCAGTACCGCGGCCGCCGCTGGGGGGAGTTCGCGTCGTAAACCAGCGTCGGGTATGCAAATTAGGAGTTACGGCGATCCACGACGGATTTTCGCGTTCGCTACGTCCCCGCTAGTCTAGTTTCCCGTCGCAAAGTTAGTCGTTGTTTTTGGTGCCTTAACTTTACACAGCACACGCATGTGCTGTATAAAGTATGGCCGTCGTTCCGCGTCGAATTTTAAAATTTCACGTCGTTTGCGTAAGACGTCCGGGAATACGGAAGTACGCTACGCACGTCGCCGATCGAAAAAATGACGTCAGTTCGCGCAAAGCACGGCGGGAATTTCGAATCGGAGCATGCGCAGTAGGTCCGGCGTGGGAGCGCGCCTAATTTAAATGGCACACGCCCCTTTAAATTACGTGGGCTTACGCCGGAGGCCGCCGGTGTAATTTTTCACACAAGTGCTTGGTGAATCAGGCAATTGCAATGAAAAATTGCGGCGGTGTAACGTATCTACGATACGTTACGCCGCCGCGATTCTACCTGAATCTGGCCCTATGTACTTTGTAATATAGGATACTGTTTGCGTTTAGAAGCGTTCCTTAAATTTTTATTTTTTAAGAAACGCTTCTAAAATGTAAACACGGCAAATCTGACGTTTTAAACCTGTGTTTTAAACCTTGTATAAATGCATGGCCAATATATTTAGATTGTGTTCCCAAGCAGTAATGAAAGTTGGGGGTTTCTTAGCCTTATATTAAAAGAGATTTTTGCCTAAAAATATTTAACAATTGTATCAAATCAAATGTGCAGTTATTTTTGCTGACAACATATCATCCCATTATGGGATAAAGTAGTCATTGTCTGAGGACAAGTGTTCCCCCTAGTGGTAAGGCTGCGTACAGTTTTATAAAAAGATAGAAAAAGCCTCAGTAATTCCCCAGCTATATTTGGCATAGCATTACCTGGCCTTTATAAAAAGGATATTTAATCCAAGAAAGGCAATGTTTTTTGTTTCTGTGTCACGATTTCGTTTTCACTCCCACATTCCTACCAATTCAGCGAGTGTGATATTCCTACACAAACCTGGAAGTACTGCCTACAGACATGTTAAATCAGCATTCTGATGACTATTCATGCATGTAATGAAATAACTGGCTAACCTGACTCAGAATCGGTGTCTGGATCTTCAAAAGATTTATCAATACAATTGGATAGCCTAATCTTGAAGATCCAGACACTGGCACTCTATCCAAACTTTGTGTGGGGGAGATGTGACCAAAGGCAGATGGTATGCAGATCTACATGCAGATGTGGTCATTAAAGGGAAAATGCAGTGTATTTTCAGTGACTGCATATTATAGCAGCGTATAGTTTAGATCATTTTTTAGCTTTCCATCTATTAAATCCTCTGCACTTGCTGTTTTAACTTTGGATAGTAAAACATTTTTTTTTCCCTACCAGTAAATACCTTATACCTGATCATTAGCCTAGGCTTATGACATTATGCACAGCTCTCTCTCTCCATTGTGATAGTTTGTCAGGAAGGTGAGTCATAAGAGGGTCAATGAGAGCTGGAGGTGTGCCTCTGTGTAAATCCAGGAAGTGAACAGGCAGCAGCTTCAGCTGCCCACAGTTAAAATGGCTGCAGCCAGACTCCGTGGAGGAAGATTTGTGCAGAATCTATTTGGCAAGTACAGAATCATGGTACATTTAAATAATATGCAAAGTGGCTGGAGGGAAGCTTCAGAATGGCAAAGATGTTTTTAGTACAAATTCTGTAAGCAGACTGCAGTTCCTGTAACAAATGTAGACAAAAAATATCAGCCTCGGGGTAATAGTCCCATAGACACCTATAGGGATCGACTGCACAGGAGCATCCAGACTATTTCAGCTGCAGGGTGTCAATATTGCAACAGGACAGACTTTGTGACTGGAGTATACGCAAACCCAATGAACTGCACGTTTGAGATCTCCCCAGAGTGGTTCAATGAGATTGAGGTCAGGAGACCGAGATGGTCACTCCAGAACATTCACTTTATTCTGCTGTGGCCAATCACAGGTCGACTTGGCCTTGTCATGTTGGAATGTCCAAGTACGTCCCATGCGCAGCTTCCTGGCTGATGAATGCAAATGTTCCTCCAGTATTTTCTGATAACATACTGCATACATCTTGCCATCAATTTTGACCAAATTTCCTGTGCCTTTGTAGCTCACACATCCCCAAAACACCAGCGATCCACCTCCGTGTTTCACAGTAGGAATGGTGTACCTTTCATCATAGGCCTTGTTGACTCTTCTCCAAATGTAGGGTTTATGGTTGTGGCCAAAAAAGCTAAAAAAAATTCTCATCACTCCTAATGACTTTGTGCCAGAAGGTTTGAGACTTGTCTCTGTGCTGTTTGGCGTATTGAAAGTGGCATATTTTGTGGCATCTATGTAGCAATGGCTTTCTTCTGGCGACTCGACCATGCAGTCCATCTTTCTTCAACTGCGTCCTTTTGTGCATCTTAAAACAGCCACACCACGTGTTTTCAAAGTCCTGTATCTCACCTGAAGTTCGTTGTGGGTTTTTCTTTGCATCCCGAACAATTTTCCTGGCAGTTGTGGCTGAAATTTTAGTTGGTCTACCTGACCGTGGTTTGGTTTCAACAGAACCCCTCAATTTCCACTTCTTGATTAGAGTTGGAACACTGCTGATTGGCATTCTCAATTCCTCTCAAGACAGTTGCAACCGATGTGAAGGATGTCAGTGTAAATCTCCCTGCTTGGTTAAATTGTGGGTTAGATGGATTCATGTGTTACAAGCTATTGACATGTTAATGACCCTTCCTCAGCCAGCTCCCTAGTTCAAATGGTAATTGATTTATTGTGTGTGGGAAGGAGACCGGCCTTACTGTTTACAATGATTAGATAAGTGGCTCATGTTAATTATTCTGATTGCTTCATTGTGGTCAGGCTGTTACAACTAGTATTTAACTCCCCTGATGTCTTTATCTAAAGAAACGTGTCTGCAGGGTTGGCTCCGACTTGTCTCCTATAATCTGTATGGGAAACCCCACTGTGTGAGGGGGGCGTTCCTAACAGGCTGTAACCACATATAAGCTGAGTTTTTGTGTCAATAAAGTGTCTTGTTCTAGCAGTAAGCTTGGCATGTGTGGCTTTCTGGGCGATTCCAGGGATATCCCTCCTCGTGGAATATTGGGGTGATTTTCGTTATGGGAAGAAGGGAACGTTGACGGGGATATCATACCGATACCGTCACAACCGACTACAGTTTTCTATTTTGTTAACCTTTTCTTATAGCCAAAAGGTTGGAATGTTAAATAAAAATAGTTTTGAGGCACCTGTTATTAGTTTTTTTTTCTATACAACAATTGAATGAGCAATTTTCCAATAGTGGAGATTCCATACTTTTTGCCAGGGGGTGTGTGTATGTGTGTGTGTGTGTGTGTGTGTGTGTATGTGTATGTGTATGTGTATGTGTATGTGTATGTGTATGTGTATGTGTATGTGTATGTGTATGTGTATGTGTATATATATATATATATATATATATATATATATATATATATATATATATATATATATATATATATATATATATTTTTTTTTTCTAGTTCTACTTGTTCATGTGTGGCAGCCATATTTATTCATTACACAGTAGGATCTGCTAACCTGCTTTTATTACTTATTGGGTCTAGGATAGAAAATAGTTGGTGGTGTGAAACACTCACAATGCACCCATCTTTGCTTAGGCTGTAAGTTGACAAAGTGGTTCTAAAGACAAATCATTAAAAAAAAAAAAAAAAAAAATAATGTAACTTTATTGCTATCACAAGGGATGAACATCATCCTTTATGATAGCGTGGGCCATGATAGGTCCTCTTGATGGAGAGATCTGTCTTCTGGCCTCCAAAGCATCTGATCAAACTGATAAACAGATTGACCAGATGTTTTACAAGCTGGTAACAGCCAGTGAACAAACAGTGACAAAATCCTCCTTGCTTCCAGTTTCTGACATCACAGAGGGAGAGGAACAATGGAAGTTTCTCTGACTCTGTGCAAAGCTTCAGACTTAAACACTTGCATCATTACTGGGCCCCCCAAAAGTGACGGGAGAGCCAAGTAATTTTTTTTTGCCAACTATAAAAGTGATCAAGCGGCTGTATAGCTGCTCGATTACACTTTTTAACTTTGTAGGAAATCCCTGGCCCTAAAAAATGATATGTCAATCATTGCTTCAGCAACGACTGAGATATCGCCCTTCCCGTCTGAGAACGCATATATGTACCACAGATGAGAAGCGGTTAAAGACCCAGAACGCATGTGCTTCCCCTTATAATGGTAGGGGTAAAACAAAAAGTCAAGTTTTAAGTACGACATGCACTGGCTACTAAGCCCCTCGTTCAGTCCTATTTCAGTATTACGATTATATAGAAGTTACCAATTTCAATATAACAAAAGCTACAAGTAAACTTTTTTTTTTTTGAAAAAAAAAAAAAACCACATGGTTTATTTATAAACAATCCACCGCAAAACACATTTCTTTTCAACTCTAAAAATTCTTTGGAAAAAAATAAATATTACTGTCCTTTAGAGAAGATGATTGGAGGAGATCTGCTTGTAGGTTCTCCAAAGGAAATAAAGAGCGTGGTAGTTTGACCTTCAGACCTAGACATCTCATGCTGTGCAGAGGAGAGAGAATCCAATGCTGAAGTGGCTACAAAAGGAATGTATTTACAACCCAAACCATTCATTAAGTCCTCCTCTGCGTGGATCATTACGCTGGCGCTGTTTCTCATTCTCCATGAATTCTGATTGGATCTCGTCAAATGAACCCGACTCAACAATGTCTTTCTTCTCTGGAAAAAGATCTGGGAACTGGAAGGTCTGTCCTTGGCCCTGCAGAAATGGGGAAAATTTTGCATGCGGTTAAGGTGTGTTCAAAAATAGCCAAGATGTTCTCAACAAAATAATTATGCAATGTAATGGTATTACAACACAGCTCATGTCAGAAATTAAAACATGCCACGGACAATGGGTGCCAAGTGGCTGAGCACATGAAAACGACCAGAGTCACAGTAGTAATCAAGCCACACAGTATGGGCGCGGAGAGGAAAAACAAAGCAACAGCACAGGCTGAGATGGTTAACATATCAGGATCACAGGCAGATCATAGGAAATATTAAAGCTCTGAATCAGACATTTCTAACTCAATCCAGGAAGAATGTCTTATAAACACACACACTGCATTACAATACAACCCCTCGTTTTCAAAGCTCAGAACATTTGAGTCACCAAACATGTGTTGTTGACTCTTGGGAACAGACATGCAGCCTTTGGAGAGCTAACATCACAAAAATCATCACCAGACTCTAGAAAACAGACACTGGAGAACCAGTAATAAAGATAGCCCATGGCCAACCACCTCCTGGAATGACCATGGTCATCAAGTACGAGGAACAGTTTAACGACTCAAGGTCCAAGACACAGGGGTTGATGTACAAAATGTGATGCAGCTGTGCATGGATGGGCAATCAGCTTCTAACATCAGCTTGTTCAATTAAAGCGGAGGTCCGCTCACCAATTGCTGGTAAGGGAAACCAGTAGTGAAGCATTATGGCTTCACGCCGGGTCCCTACTGCGCATGTGCGAGGCACTGCTGTGCTCTCCTACTGGGGGGAAGGAGGAGGGAGCTAAGATACTGACGTAATTTGCCGCGACCCGGTCTCCCAGAAGTGGGGACAGGATACCTGTCAAAGGAAGGTATCCTGTCCCCAACAAAATATTCGCCGCGAGGTTCCCTTCGTGGCTTACCGGAGCCGCCGGCAGAGGCAATCGTGTCCTTCTCCCTATTGGGTATGGAGATGAGTGAGCGGAAGCGACGTCAAAATGTCACTTCTGCCCAATGCTCTTAAAGGAGTTGTAAAGGAAAACATTTTTTGGCTAAAAGTAATGTCTGCAATGTAGACAGACAGAATAGTGTACTGATGTTGTTAAAAAATAAGTAAATACCTTTTAAATTCCTTCATGAATATCACCTCCGGCGTTCTAGTTTCTGTTCTCTCATTTACTTCCTGGTTTGCTGCGCTCGTTTGTGTAAACGTCGACGCCGTAGTAATAGAACTACATTTCCTTGTATGCATTGCGGCATCGCGCATGCGCAGTGTCAATTTGTGGTGAAAAAAAAGGGCACAAGAGCTCTCATACCTAATTTAAATAAACCGCCCACTATACCGCCCAACGATGAATATGCAAGCACTGAGAATACACCCACACAGCCATTCTCGCCTCAGAGAACAGCATCAACAACAGCAGTTTCTAAACAAAACTAATCCAAGGGAGGAGGAGCTGTGGTGTTATAGACACGCCCAGTAAGTCACACCTCCTTGAAGTCTCTAACACGTAGAGAGCGTCCTGCCGCACAGATGTAGTTCCCAGGAGGGGGTGAGCACGTCACTGACCACCGCAGTAAAGCCTCCCTTCACTGTAGTGAGTAACAATCAGACAAGCAGGAAGTGAACAGAGAAGAAATAGAGCAACAACGAACAATGAGGAAGTGAAAAGAGGAATGTCTGCAGGTAAAGGATGCTTATAAAAAAAAAAAAAAAATGTTTTTCTTTACAACCCCTTTAAAGCAACATTTTTATTGTACATTTATTTTTTGGGGGAAATTTTTGTGTAAATGTGAGATCTGAGGTCTTTTTGACCCCGGATCTCATATTTAAGATCTTTTTCCCATTACAAGGGATGTTTACATTCCTTGTAATAGGAATAAAAAAAAGAGACACAATTTTTTTATTTTTTAAAGAACGGTGTAAAAATGCAAAATAAAAAGATAAAATAAATAAGAAAGAAAATAAACATTTAACGTGCCCTGTCCCGCCGAGCTTGTGAACGCATATGTAGTATATGTAGTGCCCACATATGAAAACTGTGTTCAAACCACACATGTGAGGTATCGCCGCGATCGTTAGAGCAATAATTTTAAGCTACGACCTCCTCTGTAACTCAAAATATGCAACCTGTAGAATTTCTTAAACATTGCATATGGAGATTTTTAAAAAGGTAAAAGTTCCACAAGCGGGCGCAACTTTGAAACGTGACATGTTGGGTGTCATTTTTTTTTTTAAAGTGCGCTTGCAAGACCGCTGCACAAATACGATGTGACAAAGTATTGCAACGATCGCTATTTTATTCTCTAGGGTGTTAGAAAAAAAATATATAAATGTTTCGGGGTTCCAAGTAATTTTCTAGCAAAAAACAAACAAAAAAAAACGGGTTTTAACTTGTAAACAAGTTTGAAAAATAGGCCCGGTCTTGACCACTTCATTACTGGGCACTTAAACCCCCTTCCTGCCCAGACCAATTTTCAGCTTTCAGTGCCGACGCATTTTGAATGACAATTACGCGATCATACACTGTACCCAAATTATTATTTTTTTCCCCACAAATAGAGCTTTCTTTTGGTGGTATTTGATCATCTCTGCGATTTTTATTTTTTGCGCTATAAAACAAAAAAAAAGACAAAGAAAAAAAATATATATATTTTTTTTACTTTTTGTTATAATAATATCCCAATATTTTTTTTTTTTTTTTAAATATATTTTTTTCCTCAGTTTAGGCCGATACGTATTCTTTTACATATTTTTGTTAAAAAAAAAAAAACGCAATAAGCGTATATTGATTGGTTTGCGCAAAAGTTCTAGCGCCTACAAAATAGGGGATAGATTTATGATTACATTTTTTATTTTTTACTAGTAATGGCGGCGATCGGATTTTTTTTTTGTCAGGCCTGCGATATTGCGGCGGACATATCAGAGACTTTTGACACTATTTTGGGACCATTCACATTTATACAGCAAACAGCGCTATAAAAATGCACGGATTACTGTGTAAATGTGACTGGCAGGGAAGGTGTTAACACTAGGGGGTGAGGAAGGGGTTAAATGTATTCCCTGGGTGTGATTCTTACTGTGGGGGGAGGGGGGCGACTGGGGGAGGTGACCGATTCTGTGTCCCTATGTACAAGGGAGTTTACACACAGAGCTCCACGTCCCTGCTGTCACTGGCGATCGCAAGTACCTGGCGGACATTGCGGCCGCCAGGCACGCGCATTGGCATCTCAGCGATGCGCCGGGCAGTTTTCCCTGCTGCACGCGCGGGGAATGCAAATAAAAGGACATCCACCCGGCAGTTGAGAGCCGAGCAGTGGACGTCTTTCGTCTACAGCACGGGTCTCAAGTGGTTAAGCTTTGACAAAAAAAAAACAACTCACACACTGGAAGCTGATTGGAATTTCTCCTCCTAAGCAGGAGATGTTTTGCTTCCTGCTAGTTGCCTCTTATCTCGGCTATAACCCAGTCAGTTATACCAAGACGGTACCCTGAAAACCTTCCAGGGACTGAGAAATCAATTTGCAGTGTCGAACAAGTCTTTTATAGGTACCTACAGGTCAGGCACGCACTGGAGGTACAGTTCAGAGGACAGACTTTAGAATGGAGTACGATTCCAGTGCTTCAAAAGATAATCAAAAAATATACCCTTATTTAAACAACGGGAGACCGGGACGGGTAGTGGCCCCTTTGTATAAGGAAAAGTGGGAAATATTCCCGAAACACAATGGAATAGAATTCTTACGCTGGCCCCAGTGGTATCACTTGCCCCCTCCCAGAGGATGTCACGTCTGTTTCTATCATATAGAACTTATTTACACCCCTAGTAAACTTTTTCAGTTCGGCTGTAGACCTGATGCAAGTTGTCCCAGGTGTGGGGAGATAGAGGGGGATATGATCCATATGTTTTGGAGATGCCCGAAGCTGTTCCGCTACTGGAGGGAGGTAATGAACCATTGACCGGGTGTTTGGAACCTCCACAGAATTGGAGGGGAGGCATTGTCTCCTGGGATTAGTAGGAGAGGGGAACCCAGGAAACACCCAGACCGCGGTTTTAAGAAGCCTATTCCAAGCAAGGAAACCGATCGCCTTGAGGTGACAGTCAGCTTCACCTCCATCCAGTAGCGAATGGGTAAACACGATGAATGTGGCAATTCTCAGGGAGAAAACTATATATGTGAAGCAAGGGATGTTAAAGAAATATGACAATATCTGGAAACCTTGGTGGGAAGCAAGAGGAATCAATGTTTAATTATAATGCCGCGTACACACCATCACTTTTTGTGATGAAAAAAACGACGTTTTTAAAAAAAACTTTGTTTTGTGTCCTGTGAAAAACGACCAAAAAAAATTGAAGCATGCTTCAATTTTATGTGTAGTTTTTCAAAACGTTGTTTTTTACTTCACAGAAATTGACCGTGTGTAGCAAAAAACGACGTTTAAAACAACGTTTTTACACCCACGCATGCCCAGAAGCTAGTTATGAAGCGAGCTTCAATGGAAAAACGTGGTGAACTTAACCTCGCTTTGCTAGAGCATTGTGAAAAAACGATGGTGTGTAGGCAAGGGCTCGACAAATCCCGGGCGCCAGGTCGCCATGGCGACTAGAAATAGGGTCCTGGCGACTTGGCTTGGAAGGGGGGCAAAAAAAATAAAAAAATTTTTTTTTGAGCTGGGGCCATCTGGTGGTCAGCCGTTGGTATTACAAGTTATTACCACCAGATGTGAGCTGGCGCCATCTGGTGGTGGCCGTTGGTATTACAAGTTAAGCATTACAAGTTAAACAGCAATTCTAATGTTGTTTTTCACTATTTTCACTGCCATCTTCTTCCCTCTAATTAGAACCCCCAAACATTATATATAATCTTTATCCTAACACCCTAGAGAATAAAATGGCGATCGTTGCAATACTTTCTGTCACGCCGTATTTGCGCAGCGGTCTTACAAGCGCACTTTTTTTGTGAAAAAAATACACTTTTTTTAATTAAAAAAATAAGACAACAGTAAAGTTATCCCCATTTTTTTTTTATATTATGAAAGATAATGTTACGCCGAGTAAATTCATACCCAACATGTCACGCTTCAAAATTGCGTCCGCTCGTGGAATGCCGACAAACTTTTACCCTTTAAAATCTTCATAGGCGACGTTTAAAAAAAATCTACAGGTTGCATGTTTTGAGTTACAGAGGAGGTCTAGGGCTACAATTGTTGCTCTCGCTCTACCAATCGCAGCAATACCTCACATGTGTGGTTTGAACACCATTTACATATGCGGGCGCTGCTCGCGTATGTGTTCGCTTCTGCGCGCAAGCTCGTCGGGACGGGGCGCGTTTTCTGGCTCCTAACTTTTTTACCTGGCTCCTAGATTCCAAGCAAATTTGTCAACCCCTGGTGTAGGCAACGTCGTTTTTGAAAATTGAAGTTTCAAAAACGTCGTTTTTTACTTCACAGAAAATGTCGTTTTTTTTCATCACATAAAGTGATGGTGTGTACGCGGCATTAGAATAAGTACCTAAATGATGAACGGGACCTAATGGAAATTAAGGCTTATGGTAAAAAGAGAACGCCAAAGAGATGAGTGAGTGTATTGAATGGCATTGAGAAAGAGGAGTGCTTGGTTGCTAGATTAACACGGAGCACTAGATAGGCCTACCCATAAGAGGCAAACTCCCACCCAGGAAACACCCAAGTGGCAGTTGATTACTAGTTGTCGGTTTACATGGATGTATTTTATAAGAGGGTGGGAAGAATGGGAGGGGGAGTTGGGTATATGGGAGTAGGAGTGTCAAGTTTGTACATTGTAAGAATCTTTAACCACTAGAGGCCCGCGCTATAGCTGAATGACGGCCACATCGTGGACCTGAAAATCTGGGAGGCAGTCAATAGACGTCCTCCGCTTTGCACGCAGGGCGCGCACTGTGATCACCGGTCCTGGCCCCTTACCATGTGACAGCTGATCACATGATGTAAACTTTTTTTTTCTCCTCACACTGACAGGGTGAGGAAAAAGCAAAAAAAGCAGGAGGAAAAAGCAAAAAAAGCCGATCACCGGCTTGTGTACAAGGGACATCGGTCCCGAAGAGGAAAAGGCAATTCTGCCTCATCTGTGCCCACCTGCCAGTGCCCACAAGTGCCACCTATCAATGCCCATCAGTGGTGCCAATCAGTGCCACCTAGTAATGCTTCCCATCAGTGTAACCTACCAGTGCTGATCAATGCCCATTATTGCCACCCATCAGTGTCACCTCTAAGTGCCCACCAGTGCCGCTTTAACGATGCCCATCAATGCAGCCTATCGGTGCCCATTAGCATACATCAATAAAGGAGAAAAATTACCTGTTTGCAAAATGTTATAACAAAATAAGAAAATCTAATAACAAATTTAAAAAAAAAAAAAAAAAAAAAAAAAAAAATAAATCGGTCATTTACATTTTTTTTGACAAAAAATTAAAAACCGCAGAGGTGATCAAATGCCACCAAAAGAAAGCTCTATTTGTGGGGAAAAATTATAAAAATGTAATTTGGGTACAGTGTTATATGACCGCGCAATTGTCATTCAAAGTGTGTCAGCACTGAAAGCTGAAAATTGGTCTGGGCAGGAGGGGGGTTTAAGTGCCCAGTAAGCAAGTGGTTAAAAAACAAAAAATGTTTCAATAAAGAAATAGTTAAAAAAAAAGAAAAAAAAGAAGAAAGAAGATAACCCAGGCTTTGATGGAGACTAAAGTTGGCAGAGTTAACAAATACTTACCCCAGAGCTTCAAAAAGCAGGACCTGTAGGGTTTTGAGTCACGTAACTTCAAGCCAAAATGTTAGGTCATGTGACCCTCAGGCGACACCCATGAGCTCCATATTCACTTTTGATCAAGGTACGGCTGACACCAGTGCTCCTGGACAGTCTGCTGTGGTTCCGGAGCACCTGACCTGGATTGCCGCAAACCCTTGATACCTGGGCAAGCTAGGTGTAGTATCCTTTTCTATTAACTACTTCAATAGAGGGCACTTTCACTCCTTTTCTGTCCAGGAACATTTTCATTTTTCAGCACTAATACAGTTTGAATGACAATTGCGCCGTCATACAACACTGCACCCAAATTTAAATTTTTATAATTTTGTTCACACAAAATCGAGCTTTCATTCGGTGGTATTTAACCACTTGTCGACCTTGTCCTGTACATATACGTTGCAAGCTCCATGACAATGTTCGCCGGTGTCCCGCGATCATGTCACGGAGCTGCAGAACGCGGAGATGCCTGTGTATAAAAGGCATCTCCCTGTTCTCCCTTGGGACATGACACTGATCTACTGCTCCCTGTCATCGGGAACAGTGATCAGTGTCGTGTCACTGGTAGCCCAGCCCCCACACAGTTAGAATCACTCCCTAGGACACACTTAACCCCTTCCTTGCCACCTAGTGGTTAACCCCTTCCCTGCCAGTGTCATTTACACAGTAATCAGTGCATTTTTATAGCACCGATTGCTGTATAAAGGACAATGGTCTCAAAATAGCATCAAAAGTGTCCAATGTGTCTGCCATAATGTCGCTTTAACGATAAAAATTAAATTAAATTGCACATCGCCGCCATTACTAGTAAAAATCACAATAAAAATGCCTTAAAACTATCCCCTATTTTGTAGACGCTATAACTTTTGCACAAACCAATCAATTGCGATTTTTTTTTTTTACCAAAAATATGTAGAAGAATACGTATCGGCCTAAACTGAGAAAAAAAATAGTTTTTTTTATATATTTTTTGGGGGATATTTATTATAGCAAAAAGTAAAAAATATTGCTATTTTTTTCAAAATGGTCGCTCTTTTTTTGTTTATAACGCAAAAAATAAAAACCACAGAGATGATCAATAGAAAGCTATATTTGTGGGGAAAAAAGATCAATTTTGTTTGTGAGCCACGTCGCACGACCGCGCAATTGTCAGTTAAAGCAACGCAGTGCCCAATCACAAAAAGTGGCTCAGTCATTAAGCAGCCAAATCCTCTGGGCTGAAGTTGTTAGTCACCACTGGGTTTATTATTATTGGCCAACTAAAAATGACAGAAGATTAACAAAAAAAACAACAAATTTTTGCAAATTATTAATCTTTCTACGTGAATTTGGGCAAAATGTATTCGGCTACATTTCTTTGGTAAATAATAACCTAAATCAGTGTATATTATTTAGTCTGTAGGAAAAAGTTATAGAATCCACAAACTATGATATTATACATGTAAATCGATCAATCCGGATGCATCTCATTTCTGAAGGCCCAAAAATGCCAGTGCTGTACAAATCTCTCCCAAACAACCAGTTTTTGGGAAACAGACAGTCCAAGGTATTTAGTAAGAGGCATGATACAGATGGGCTGCGACTGGCCCTGTCTGTACCATGTGATCACTGTGACTAAACACAGCAAGCAACACAATAAATGACAAAAAATTTAATCCATCCCTTGTGTACAATTGTCATGTGATCTGCTGTTATTGGTCACAACGATAACATGGTACCAGCAGCGGCCTGTACAGTGATCTGTCATCGGCTGTGTCCAGTGAACACAATGAGTGAAAGATTGCACTGCAGCACGCCCGCGGGGCCCGCGCAAGGCGCATTTTTATGGAGAATGTTATATGATGTCCACTCAGATCTAGAGAGGTCCCGTCCGGCTGTCATAGGCTGGGTGGGAACTGGTTAATCTGGTCCCAAGTTGTGCATTTCAAGCCCAAGAAAATCTATACTGAGAGAACTGGTTAGGCTTTCAATGTGGACCTCTCTTTTGCCTGGTTATCAAGTTAATTTTCTGGCTTCAGTACTTTGAGGAGCTAACCAAATACTATAGCTGCTGACTTATTAAAAATAAGGTACCCATCAGCCTCGAGTCCAGTGCTGTCTTCCTGCCAGTTCTTCTCACTGCTGTGGGTCCCCGGCACCGCCATTTTGGATTTAAAAGCTGCCTGTGACTTCCCAAGGAATCGCAGCCCGCACCCAATCACGCTGTGCAGCGAAAGTAATCCTAGTGCCCCTTGGGACAAGTAACGTGTCATAGGAAGCGGAACAAGCAACATCATTATCCCCTAGGCAAGAACTGAAAAATTGGGTACCCGTCAAAAAAAATTATACACCTGAAAAAGGGGCGACGGTGGGAAGAAGGATAAGTGAAGGTCTGTTTTAAGTCTGCATCCCAATAATGACATTTCCATATGGAGCAACCCCAAGTTACATGGGGCTCAAGGTACTCGATACGACATCTTGTCAGAAATCCAGTGTTTGCTGGGCTTTTCGCATACATTTTCTTAAAAACACTATTTAGCCCCCCCCGTTCCCATTTTGGACTACGATTCAATTAGTCTCTATGCTGTGGATAAGAAGACAGTGGATGAGTACTTTAGCAAGACATTCCTTAATGCTGATGACATACAGTCCATAAAAATGTATGAAACATGGCCAGACACCACAACATGTGTTAATTTTCTGCTTACAGCTCCCTTTACTTTGCATATCGAACAGCGTGCAGCAGGCATTAGGATGGAAAATGCACCTCATTTTGAAGCCGGTGTCTACAGAGCAGAAGGCAGCCTTATTAACTTATTTTAATGAGTGGAAGTACCCCTAGAGTACACAAACAAAAACTGAGACATACTGGTTTAAAAAGGTATAAGACAAAAAAAAAAAAACACTTACCAGCTGAACATAGGCCACCTTGTAATCTGGCTGCTTCACTCTTTGATGCAGATGGTTTCTTTTTCGATTGCTGCCTAAAATTCAGTGCTTGCATTAGTTACTAAATAATAACTTAGGCTAATTTGCATTTAGCCTGCCATGTCACTTACCAAACTGGATGCGAGTGCGCACACATGACACTGGTACATTGTATATACTCTGCAGATAGTTCTGGACATCAAACTTTGTCATTCTGTAGAGAGCAAATAACGTGACATGATAAGAATGCATTGCCGTATTTCCTTAAAGCGGGGGTTCGCCCTGTTAAAAAAAAAAAAAAAAAAGTTTTTTTTTATTAGATCATTAAATTCGGCATCGTAGCGCGAGCTACGGTATGCCGGTCTTACATTTTTTATGCCCGTACTCACTGCGGTATCGCTGATTGAAGAATCCGGGGAATGGGCGTTCCTATGGTGAGAGAAGGTGATTGACGGCCGGCCCTGGCACGTCACGCTTCTCCGGAAATAGCCGAAATAGGCTTGGCTATTCACGGCGCCTGCGCATAGCCTGTGCGCAGGCGTCGTGAATAGCCGAGACCTACTCCGGCTGTCTTCGGGGAGCGTGACGTGCCAGAGCCGGCCGTCAATCATCCTCCCTCTCCATAGGCACGCCCATTCCCCGCGGGAGTCGGATTCTTCAATCAGCGATACCACAGTGAGTACGGGGATTAAAAATTTAAGACCGGCATACCGTAGCTCGCGCTACGATGCCGAATTTAATGGTCTAATGATGGAAAGGAGGGTGAACTACCGCTTTAAACACAAAAGTACCACACAAGATTTTATAAGACCCCTTCCACACTGGAGGCGCTCTGCAATCCCAGTGTGAAAGCCTGAAAAAAAAGGTCCTGCAAGCAGCTTCTTTGAGGCGCTTTAGGAGCGGTGAATACACCGTTCCTAAAGCGCCCTTTCCCATTGAAATCAATTGGCAGCGCCGCAAAAGCGCCTGCAAATCCCCTTTGACAGCAGGCGCTTTTAATCCTTTATTCGGCCGCAAGCGCCCGAAAAATCCTGCTTAAGCCCTGCTAGTTTTAGCAGCTTTTAACCAACCTTTTTTTTAGGCGCTGGTAGTGTGAAAGGGCTCTTAGGAAACAGGGGCAGAAAATAAACAACTTTTTAAGAGCAAGTCTGGGCAGAAAGTGTTACCAATCTTGACACAATCCAGGGAACATTGCAACTATCAAAGTCAGTTAAGAATTCAGACATAACCATCTCCTGAGATCCCAAAATTAATTTAAAACGCCAATACCGTGCACATGGCAAATGCCATGTCATTAGTCATATGACCCGTGCCAATGATTGACTTTTATCACCGCCTTCAGAGATTATACAAACCATGCCACATAAATTGGGTTTTGCTTTAACAGCAGTTGAGGAGAGATTGCAAGACCGATTAAAACTAGCATGACCATTTCCTTGGTTCTGTACATCTTTCAATTGCCACAGATGGACGGTTAATGCCTACACCGTGGGGAAAGATGTAGCCCACAGCAAGCAAGCTACCAAAACAGCCGAGCTGTTGTGGAGGGCAACAACTCCAAGTCTACTTTCCCTGAGCTGTGTATTTCTCTACCTGAAGTTGGAAAATGCTGCGCCATTAGGGTAACATGAAACAGACTTAATTCAAAACACAAGCCATCAACTCACTGCTGAAAGGCGCATGGCTAAAAGCCTGTGGCTGCAAGCTTGACACTGGACTCTGCTGGAGAGCCAAAGACAAACTTTGTTATGCATTTTTGTGGTTTTTATGTAAAAAAAATGATCCTGTAAAAGAATTTGTTTTCTTGGTGTCTCTCAAAACAGAAACCCTAACAATTTCTCTAAAGAAACCATTTCCTTGTGTATACAGTGACTAAAGAGATACAGGATGGTGCTCTATATGCATGCCTGCTCAGAATATATACCTAACCTAAGCTAATCACTTTGAGGAGATACTTGCCATGAGCAGAGGTACTTCCCTGCAGTAAAGAGGTCATAGCACATCGATGATTGTGTCTTTACAAAAGCCCCATTCCTGATGTGCTTTATCAGTAACAAGTCACAAGGAAAATACTGACACATGTTAAATGAATAATCGGGAGGTATGGCAGAGGAGAAGAAAGGGGTGTTTACTGAATGTTTTTGTGACTCTGCAAGCTACCCAGAATTTGCCAGTCCAGTCTAGAAGCCAGTAAACAATTTGAGCTTCAAAAGAGTTAAACTGGTTCTAAAGAGGAGTTCTGCCCCCCACCAAAAAATGTTTTTGGTGGTATTAAAACACTTACCTGTCCATCAATCCCGCAATGTCTGCACCCCAGCCAATTTTCCGATCAGCCCTCATCAATCATGGTAAGGCAAACCGGCAGTGAAGCCTTTCGGCTATACAGCTGGTTCCCTACTGTGCATGACCGGCAGTGGAGGAAGACCGAGGTCGCCTTGATCTACCGGACGTGGGTGACGGGTACCTGTCAAAAACAGATAAGCGGAGCTTCCGCTTCCAACTAAACCCTTTAATTTAATGGTTTCAAAACATAACTGTCACATTTGCTTGTGCTCTCAACCAAACTGTCAAACCATCAAATGGCTAGATCATAAATGATTACATGTCAACAGATCAAACAGAGGCAAGATGGAAGGTTGGTGGGTGATTGACATCTGCTTTCACAGCAAGTGGCTTGTTATGGGGCAGACACGGAGGAGCCAAGAGTACACAAACTAGAAGAAGAGGTTCAGGGCTGCAGGTAAGTAGAGTTGGCGCTGGTCCTACGGAGACAAATGCTCCATAAAAGAGGCTCCTAGTGTAAGGTGCAGTGTGCAAAATACACACAAAGTGCTAAACCAGGGGTCTCCAAACTTTTCAACACAAGGGCCACATTGTAGATTTTACAAGTTTTTGGGGGGCGAAAAAAAAAAATCAGTTATGTAAAAAATATCAACGGTGTCCCCATCATTGCTGATGGGGATGCTGCTGATGGGGACACCAGTGTCCCCATCAACAGCATCCCTATCAGTAGTGTCCCCATCATTGTTGATGGGGACACTGCTGATGGGTACACCAATGATGGGGACGCCGCTGATGGGGACACCGGTCCCCATCAGCAGCGTCCCCATCATTGTTGATGGACACCGGTGTCCCCATCAGCGGTGTCCCCATCAACAGCATCCCTATCAGCAGTGTCCCCATCATTGCTGATGGGTACACCAATGATGGGGACACCGGTGTCTCCATGTCCCCATCAGTGGTGTCCCCATCAACAGCATCCCCATCATTGCTGATAGGGACACTGCTGATGGGGACGCCGCTGATGTGTCCCCATTAGCGGTGTCCCCATTAGTGGTGTCCCAAGTAATGTTCCCATCAGCACAGCAATGTAACACAATAACAAGATCAGCCTCTGACCTCCGAACTAGATGACTTCTGGTCTTCTGCAGCTACCGTCACCGATGCGCGGCACCTCCCTTCTTCCCGCCCGCTGTTTGAAGTTGCGATCCCACGAGTGACGTCACAGGCACGGCACCTCCCCTCTTCCCGCCCGCTGTTTGAATTAACGATCCTTCCACGAGTGTAGCAGCGGGCAGGAAGAGGGGAGGTGCCGCGCCTGTGACGTCACTCGTGGGATCGCAACTTTAAACAGGGGGCGTACAGGAACCACTTTTGGGAATCAGTGAAGCACCACATCGATTCGTACTGTGCCATTGCCAGCAATAGCCGCCAATTTGGCATGCATTTTGAAATGTCAAATCGCATGCCACTTCAGCCCAATGTGAACGTGGGCTAAAGCTGGATTTCAGGCAGATAAAAATGTCACAAATTAATGAAGCAGGTGTGCTGCAGTACAAGACGCACACTGATAGAAGGAGAAAGCAGACAAAGAGCAAGAGATAAGCTCATCAGTGTACTGCTTCTCCTTTTATGTTCCAGTCATAGCATAGGGAGGAGACCTGTAGTTGAAACTGCAATAGAGAAGGAGCAGGTCCCATTTCCTACAAGACAGAACTGTGCAAATATCAGGAATAGATGGACAGAAGTACAAATTATAATGGAAGAGAAAATAGTTTTCATGAATCACACCTGCATTTCTAGCTGCCTGTAATTTAGCTATATTATATGGCAGCATATGTTCCCTTATGGTTTAAAAACCCCCTCCAGTTCCTAGACCAGTGATGGTGAACCTTGGCACCCCCAGATGCTTTGTAACTACATTTCCCATGATGCTCATGCACTCTGCAGTGTAGTGTAGCATCATGGGATATGTAGTTCCAAAACATCTGGGGTGCCAAGGTTCGCCATCACTGTCCTAGGCTGTAATCAAAGTCTCTAGAATTCTAAAAGATCCCCTCCACTCCAGATGGAGATTGTCAGAGTAGATGTATATGCTTACTCAATAGGAATACGGAATTGCACCGTGTCTGAGGGCATCTCTTTGCCAGGTCTGACCAGGGTCATGAAGAAGTTTGTTCGGAACACACGTAGCTGTGGATTTCCAAGCTGATAAAGTGGATATCTAGAATGGCAGAAGAATAAAAAAAACATTGATGTCAGAAAAACGAATAGAGCAAATACAAAAGAGAAAAAAAATAAATAAAATCAATCACATTTTGCAAATTCCGTTCATTTAATTTGATATTTATACTTTACATACATTTCTAAAATGTTTATCCACTAATTTTAGTAACTTCTGAAACATTACATGCTCCTGCTCTCCACTGGTGTAATTCAGATAACCTTCACCACTTATCACAGAAAATAAGTGGGATTCCAGATACTCACCCTGCTTCTGTGGTCCATTACGAGGGATGAGTGAGGTGTAGATTAATGAAAGTCAATAGGAAAAAGAAAAACATTCCTCTAGGGTTCATTCACAGGGGTGCTTAGCCTCACAGAAAATTGCATGCTCATGTTTTTGCATATGAAGCAAGCTGCATTCAGGCAGTTCAATCAGATGTATGGACTCCGCACAGCAGTTTGACAGGTACAAAGGAATGCGTACACTAATAATACATCCTCTACCTCCTAGAGGTAAAGACGAAATTCAACTTTAGGAACATGTTACACCTTTAGAAACACATCCCCCCAACTTCTTACATCGTATGGGGTTCCTCTCCCCCGTCACATTTAAATTCAGCATGGCTGTGTGGGTGGAGCCCACACAACCATGTCATTCATTCACAGAGATCTGTGAAGGAATAAACTACAAGTCCCTTCCTCCATTGCTGCACACAGACTTGTAGTTCTTAACCACTTAACCCCCGGACCATTTTGCTGGTCAATGACCGAGCCACTTTTTGCGATTCGGTACGGTGTCGCTTTAACTGACAATTGCGCGGTCGTGCGACGTGGCTCCCAAACAAAATTGACGTCCTTTTTTTTCCACAAATAGAGCTTTCTTTTGGTGGTATTTGATCACCTCGGCGGTTTTTATTTTTTGCGCTATAAAACAAAAATTGAGCGACAATTTTGAAATAAAATGAATAGGTTTTTACATTTTTGGGACCATTGGCATTTTTATAGCGATCAGTGCTATAAAAAATGTCACTGGCAGGGAAGGGATTAACACTAGGGGGGCGATCAAGTGGTTAATTATTATGTTCCCTAAAGTGTGTTCCAACTGTAGGGGGGGGTGGGACCGACTAGGGGAAATGACAGATCGCTGTTCATACATTGTATGAACATGCGATCAGTAATTTCTCCCCCTGAAAGAACCAGGAGCTGTGTGTTTACACACACACACATCTCCCGGTTTTCGCTCTGTCACGAGCGATTGTGGGTGCCCGGCAGTGATCACGCCCGCCGGGCACATGCATCAGCACCAGGGGCGAACAGGCCGCACGTGCGCACCCCTAGTGGCCGCAAAGCAAAATCACGTTATATTACAAGATTTTGCGCAGGCGAGCCGACCTGCCGCCGTAAAACTGCGGTGGCCGGTCGGCAAGTGGTTAAAAAGCTACGAGTGTGGTAATCTGCGCGCTTGTAGTCCACTGATACTTCCTACAGTTTCCTAATGAAATGAGTAACCTGGAAGAAGTGTGTGCAGGAGCCTGACTCTGCACCTCACATCCACTGATCACAGATGCAGGCTCCTGTAAAAAAAAAAAAAAAAAAATCTCAAAGTTGGGCTTTAAAGTACTTACACTGCTTGCATTTAATGATGTAATAAAGATAAAACACACACTAATAAACATGCTAGAAATCGTACTGGCAGATCAAAGATTAGCTGCTGGCAATAAAAAGTAGGTTGTCGAGCTGTATGTGACACTTTAATAAGGAAAAGTCCAGCCTGAGCTTGTTTGGCTGGGCTTCTCCTATGGGTCACAGGAGTGCAATTCGTTCTGCACTCCTGTGACCCATTTTCAGCGGAGAGCGGGCTTAACTCCACTATCTGCTGACATCACACAGATCAGTCCAGGCACCGTGTCATCCCAACAATGGAAGTCTGGATCAGCCAGGTGCCTGGATTGATGCCCGTTCCAGCCAGCCGCTAAGACGGCCGCTCCTCGCCCCTCCACAGCTTAGAGCTCCAGTGAGCGAGGAGGAGAAGAGAGGAGAGCTGCTGACCAACAGGCAGCAGCTCTTCACTTGGGGAGCTGAGAGAACCGAGCCATTGGCTGTGTTCGATTGATTGGTTCTCAGTGCAGAGGCGCTGGGGGACCAATGCTGCATTCACCCAAGTATAAAAAATAAATAAAATCTCATATAATGTCCCAGTTATGTACAAATCCAACACTGTGCTGATTCAATATTTATGATCCCTGGTTCACAGTCACCTCAGATAAAGAGGGCTCTCACCGGAACCAACATACCATATTATGGCGTCAAATCGGCATGCAGATCATAATCTCATCCTGAAGGATCTATGCAGAAGCCATGTAATGAAATTCCTATGGTATCTCCCAGTCTCCTATGTATGTGAGATTAATACCATCCATACATTTGCAAAGGGTTTACCATAGCCTCCTTTAGCTGGTTTCTGCACAGAAGAGGCTATGGTGACCCTTTAGAATGAGATTATGATCTGCATGCCGATTTGACTCTGTAGTATGGTCTATTGCAGGGATATGCAATTAGCGGACCTCCAGCTGTTGCAGAACTACAATTCCCATGAGGCATAGCAAGACTCTGACAGCCACAAGCATGATACCTAGAGGCAGAGGCATGATGGGACTTGTAGTTTTGCAACATCTGGAGGTCCGCTAATTGCAGATCCCTGGTCTATTGGTTCCGGTGAGAGTTCTCTTTATCTGAGGTGACGGTGCACCTGGGGATCAAAAATATTAGATCAACACAGTATTCTTATCAGCATAGTGGTAGATTTGTACACAACTTGGCGTTTTATACCATTTATTATATATTTATCACTTCACTGTTATCCAAAGTTGTCATCTTATTCATGAGTCCTAAAAGTGTCACGTGCAGCGTGGCAACCTACATTTTATTTACAGAACACTGTAAATTGAATGATGTACCGGGATGGGCAGAGCTCGCATGGCCGCTTTTCCTTCAGATTGTGACCGTGAGTGGGGGGAGAAGATCCCTTGCTTGCTGACAAAATAGGGTGGAGAGGGGGGATTCGTGGGGGTGCAGGGGCCAGTACATCTGTCACATACACCCTGAATATGGGTGTAACATGTTACAAAAGGTGAAATAATCCTTTAAAGTTCTGACTCCACTGACCCATATTTGCATTCAAAAGGCCTATGATAGATTTTCCTCATTTTAATATCCAGGGCAGATATAAATCTTACTGGCCCCTCCATTTGTGCAGGTAAAGAAACATTACCTGACCTTAATTTGAATTCTGCACCCTGGTTTTCTTAACAATATAATGGGGTAGAAACTGGCTTTAAAGCGGGGGTTCACCCTATATAAAAAATTTTTTTTTTTTTTTTTTCCCTCTAGCATTAAATTCGGCATAGTAGCGCGAGCTACAGTATGCCTGTCTGTATTTTTTTATCCCCGTACTCACTGTGTAATTGTATATTGAAGATTCCGGGGAATGGGCGTTCCTATGGAGAGAGAAGGTGATTGATGGCCGGCCCTGGCACGTCACGCTTCTCGGGAAATAGCCGAAATAGGCTTGGCTCTTCACGGCGCCTGCGCATAGCCTGTGCGCAGGCGCCGTGAAGAGCCGAGACCTACTCCGGCTGTCTTCGGGGAGCGTGACGTGCCAGAGCCGGCCATCAATCATCCTCCCTCTCCATAGGCACGCCCATTCCCCGCGGGAGTCGGAATCTTCAATATACAATTGCACAGTGAGTACGGGGATAAAAAAATACAGACAGGCATACTGTAGCTCGCGCTACTATGCCGAAATTAATGCTAGACTGTTGTTAAGGAGGGTGAACCACCGCTTTAAAAGAATGACGCAAAATAAAGAGTGATGAAAGATCCCCGTGGCTTGTAAATGCATTGTCAGTTTTTGGGGAGAATGCTTTGCTGCCAAGGGAGGTGAATGGTGCCATCTAGTGGCTATATAGTAAAATGATTTAAAAATCAATGCAGACAAGTAATAAAAGTTAAAATGTAGCCATACCTTTTTTTTGAATAAAGCAGTAGAGAATGGATAAAACTCTTATGCCGCGTACACACGATTATTTTTCGGCATATAAAAAAACTACGTTTTTAAAAAATGTCATTTAAAATGATTGTGTGTGGGCTTCACATAATTTTTCGGGTTCTGAAAAACGACAGAAAAAAAAAATTCGAACATGCTGCATTTTTTAACAACGTTTTAAACCAGGGTTTGACAAATTTGCTTGGAATCGAGGAGCCAGCTAAAAAAGTTAGGAGCCAGAAAACGCACCCTGTCCCGACGAGCTTGCGCGCAGAAGTGAACACAGACGTGAGCAGCGCCCGCATATGTAAACGGTGTTCAAACCACACATGTGAGGTATCGCCGCGATTGGTAGAGCGAGAGCAATAATTCTAGCTCTAGACCTCCTCTGTAACTCAAAACATGCAACCTGTAGATTTTTTTAAACGTCACCTATGAAGATTTTAAAGGGTAAAAGTTTGTCGGCATTCCACGAGTGGACGCAATTTTGAAGCGTGACATGTTGGGTATGAATTTACTCGGCATAACATTATCTTTCATAATATTAAAAAAAAATGGGGATAACTTTACTGTTGTCTTATTTTTTAATTAGTAAAAGTGTAATTTTGTCCCAAAAAAGTGCGCTTGTAAGACCGCTGCGCAAATACGGCGTGACAGAAAGTATTGCAACGATCGCCATTTTATTCTCTAGGGTGTTAGGATAAAATATATATATATATATATATATATATATATATATATATATATATATAATGTTTGGGGGTTCTAATTAGAGGGAAGAAGATGGCAGTGAAAAATGACATTAGAATTGCTTTTTAACTTGTAATGCTTAACTTGTAATACCAACGGCCACCACCAGATGGCGCCAGCTCACAAAAAACCTGGCACCCGGGATTTGTTGAGCCCTGTTTTAATCGTTGTTTTGCAGGTTGTAAAAAAATGATCGTGTGTGGGCGCTAAAATGACGTTAAAAATCCATGCATGCTCAGAAGCAAGTTATGAGACGGGAGCGCTCGTTCTGGTAAAACTACCGTTCGCAATGGAGTAAGCACATTCATCACGCTGTAACAGACAGTAAAAGACGATTTGCGGTTTTCTAACACAAAATCAGCTAAAGGGTGACGTCATCCGAATGGAACTTCCCATTTATAGTGCCGTTGTACGTCACCGCGCTTTGCTAGAGCACTTTTTTTAAACGACCGTGTGTGGGCAACGTCGTTTTAATGATGAAGTTGGAAAAAAAATCGCTTTTTCTACATGCTCAAAAATGTTATTAAATGCCGAAAAATGATCGTGTTACCCGTTTTGATTTTCACTGCTTGTATACCCTTTTTCCTTTACTTCTTGTTTTCCCAGCATCATCATATTAGAGGGTTAATAGCTGGTTACCACTGCCAGTGTGTCTTTAGCCTTACAGTGGGCTTTTATGCCAGATAGAACCACTGCTGTTAGAATTCCATTCACCCCTCCAGAAGTGTCCCCTGCTCCCTCTATGCTCATTCACTAAACACCCGCCTGCAGCATCATCACAAGCCGTGTTCTGTGATTGGGCATAGACACAACACCAGCACTGGTTCTGATCACACCTGCAACAATTTTGTGACCGGTAGAGCCACTCCCACTTTTACATGCCCTGTTGGGTTAGTGCAGGGGCCGGGAAGGAGAGATTGACAATGATTCCGCCCATCACTGCCATTGACACCAGGGCATCTAAATCGCTGCAATCATAACTGATCACATGTGCAGGACCATGGTAACTATCTGGGGGGGATTTGCACATGAGGGAGAGCTGGGGGATGTGTGCAGAGTGGGGATCTGGGGGGGATTTGCACATGAGGGAGAGCTGGGGGATGCGTGCAGAGTGGGGATCTGGGGGGGATTTGCACATGAGGGAGAGCTGGGGGATGCGTGCAGAGTGGGGATCTGGGGGGGATTTGCACATGAGGGAGAGCTGGGGGATGCGTGCAGAGTGGGGATCTGGGGGGGATTTGCACATGAGGGAGAGCTGGGGGATGCGTGCAGAGTGGGGATCTGGGGGGGATTTGCACATGAGGGAGAGCTGGGGGATGCGTGCAGAGTGGGGATCTGGGGAGGATTTGCACATGAGGGAGAGCTGGGGGATGCGTGCAGAGTGGGGATCTGGGGGGGATTTGCACATGAGGGAGAGCTGGGGGATGTGTGCAGAGTGGGGATCTGGGGGGGATTTGCACATGAGGGAGAGCTGGGGGATGTGTGCAGAGTGGGGATCTGGGGGGGATTTGCACATGAGGGAGAGCTGGGGGATGCGTGCAGAGTGGGGATCTGGGGGGAATTTGCACATGAGGGAGAGCTGGGGGATGCGTGCAGAGTGGGGATCTGGGGGGAATTTGCACATGAGGGAGAGCTGGGGGATGCGTGCAGAGTGGGGATCTGGGGGGAATTTGCACATGAGGGAGAGCTGGGGGATGCGTGCAGAGTGGGGATCTGGGGGGAATTTGCACATGAGGGAGAGCTGGGGGGATACGTGCAGAGTGGGGATCTGGGGGGGATTTGCACATGAGGGAGAGCTGGGGGATGCGTGCAGAGTGGGGATCTGGGGGGGGATTTGCACGAGGGAGAGCTGGGGGATGCGTGCAGAGTGGGGATCTGGGGGGAATTTGCACATGAGGGAGAGCTGGGGGATGCGTGCAGAGTGGGGATCTGGGGGGAATTTGCACATGAGGGAGAGCTGGGGGATGTGTGCAGAGTGGGGATCTGGGGTGGATTTGCACATGAGGGAGAGCTGGGGGATGCATGCAGAGTGGGGATCTGGGGTGGATTTGCACATGAGGGAGAGCTGGGGGATGTGTGCAGAGTGGGGATCTGGGGGGAATTGCACATGAGGGAGAGCTGGGGGATGCGTGCAGAGTGGGGATCTGGGGTGGATTTGCACATGAGGGAGAGCTGGGGGATGTGTGCAGAGTGGGGATCTGGGGGGAATTTGCACATGAGGGAGAGCTGGGGGATGTGTGCAGAGTGGGGATCTGGGGGGAATTTGCACATGAGGGAGAGCTGGGGGATGCGTGCAGAGTGGGGATCTGGGGGGAATTTGCACATGAGGGAGAGCTGGGGGATGCGTGCAGAGAGGGGATCTGGGGGGATTTGCACATGAGGGAGAGCTGGGGGATGCGTGCAGAGTGGGGATCTGGGGGGGATTTGCACATGAGGGAGAGCTGGGGGATGCGTGCAGAGTGGGGATCTGGGGGGATCTGCACATGAGGGAGAGCTGGGGGATGCGTGCAGAGTGGGGATCTGGGGGGATTTGCACATGAGGGAGAGCTGGGAGATGCGTGCAGAGTGGGGATTTGCACATGAGGGAGAGCTGGGGGATGCGTGCAGAGTGGGGATCTGGGGGGATTTGCACATGAGGGAGAGCTGGGGGATGCGTGCAGAGTGGGGATCTGGGGGGGATTTGCACATGAGGGAGAGCTGGGGGATTTGTGCAGAGTGGGGATCTGGGGGGAATTTGCACATGAGGGAGAGCTGGGGGATGCGTGCAGAGTGGGGATCTGGGGTGGATTTGCACATGAGGGAGAGCTGGGGGATGTGTGCAGAGTGGGGATCTGGGGTGGATTTGCACATGAGGGAGAGCTGGGGGATGTGTGCAGAGTGGGGATCTGGGGTGGATTTGCACATGAGGGAGAGCTGGGGGATTTGTGCAGAGTGGGGATCTGGGGGGGATTTGCACATGAGGGAGAGCTGGGGGATGCGTGCAGAGTGGGGATCTGGGGGGAATTTGCACATGAGGGAGAGCTGGGGGATGTGTGCAGAGTGGGGATCTGGGGGGAATTTGCACATGAGGGAGAGCTGGGGGATTTGTGCAGAGTGGAGAACTGGGAAAGTGTGGAGGGGGGTGGATTTGTGGAGAACTGGGAAAGTGTGGATTTGTGCAGAGTGGAGAACTGGGAAGGGGGAGCCCTGTGCAGAGGGGAGAGCTGCAGAAGGCAGGCTGTGCAAAGTGAGAGCTATGGAGGCTGGGGAAGGTTGTGCAGAATACCCGCAGAAATTTCCAGATAGTCACAATAGTGGCGATGATAATTGGGGGGGGGGGGGCGCAGTTTGCCTCCTTCGCCCTGGGCACCAAATAACCTTGTCCCAGCACTGCACCTCTCACAGGCATACAAAGCACTCACATCACTTTGCTGGCCATCTTCTCCGGTGACCCCGCTCTCCTCCACCACTCACATTGCTCTCCTTCACTTCCTGATACACAGCGCCACCCACAGTTCCGGAAGAGTGAAGGCACGGTGTGACCAGCGGCTTACGATTCCAGCGCCACCTGGCGGCTGGGAGGAGCGGAGACCCCCTGACCGGAGGATTCCCCCAACACTTCCTGTGCTGTGTTCGGGGTCAGGGGACCGAGGTTCCGGTGCTTGGGAAGCTGCTTCTATGGAATCCTCCGCAGGAGAGCCCACAGCCATGAAACCCGCTAAGGTAGGTCCGCACCGGGATGAGCACTGCTATCCCCTACATTGGGGGGGACTACAGGTCCCAGCATGCGGTGTGTATTATCCATGCTGGACAATGGACAGCCTTTGTAGAGGTGTGTCTGGGGACCTCCTATACACCCCCCCCCAACCTGGGGGACCTCCTATACACCCCCCCCCCAACCTGGGGGACCTCCTATACACCCCCCCAACCTGGGGGACCTCCTATAGACCCCCCCCCCGAACCTGGGGGACCTCCTATAGACAGACCCCCCCCCCGAACCTGGGGGACCTCCTATAGACAGACCCCCCCCCGAACCTGGGGGACCTCCTATATACAAACCCTCCCCCCGAACCTGGGGGACCTTCTATAGACAGACACACCCCCCCCCCGAACCTAGGGGACCTCCTATAGACAGACCCCCCCGCCGAACCTGGGGGACCTCCTATAGACAGACCCCCCCGCCGAACCTGGGGGACCTCCTATAGACAGACCCCCCCGCCGAACCTGGGGGACCTCCTATAGACAGACCCCCCCACCGAACCTGGGGGACCTTCTATAGACAGACCCCCCCCCGAACCTGGGGGACCTCCTATAGACAGACCCCCCCCCGAACCTGGGGGACCTCCTATAGACAGACCCCCCCCCATCAAACCTGGGGGACCTCCTATACACAGACACCCCCCCCGAAAACTTGGGGGACCTCCTATAGACAGACACCCCCCCCCCTCCTATACAGCAGGTATTCTCCACACCCAGACGAGTGGAATACATGCATTACCTGGAAAGGCAAATAGAGAGACAATAAGCCTCCACAGCTGCGGGCACCATGGAGAAATCTATCTTTAAATACTTCAATACCGGGCACTTACCCCCCTTTCTGCCCAGGCCAGTTTTCAGCTTTCAATGCTGTTGCACTTTGAATGACAGGTGTGCGGTCATGCTACACTGTTCTCTTGGTGGTATGTAATCACCACTGTGCTTATAAACCATCTGAAAATGTTGCCAATTTTTATATATATATATATATACACACACTGAAGTGCGCTAATGAGGCTGCATTGATGGCAGGGTGGATTTGATTTAAATCATCATCTTTAAAGAGCAACTGTCATCTCTGCTCTGCCCTGCATCGGTTCCACCTCTGATCCGCTGTAGACTCACCGACAGTCCTATTCACTATATTGGGATGGCTGGTGATGTGGCATTGATACCACAAGGTGAGGGAAGTGGCGGCAACAGGTGAGTGGATGCCCGCTTACAGGCGCTACCAGGATGGATCTGAAACGACAGGTGCTCTTTAAATGTAACCACCTATCATTGCTGGTGGTTAGGATGTTTAATATTTGCAAATAAAATATTCCCAAACTGGGTCTCTTTTACGGCCTTCTGCCATTTTGCTCCTCAAGGGAGGAATAAAGTACTTCAAGCTATGTGCAGAAAGAGCACAAGGTTTATAAGCTGCTTAGAAAGTTTCACTTTCATTTCTAGTGCTTTATATTTATTGCCTGCCCTTCCTCCTCACACTTCACTTCTCTTCAAACAATCATACAGTTTGTAGTGTACATAGATGTGCAAAACAATGGGATAAAGGAATATTCCTGAACTTTGGTGTATCTCATGGTTACTGTGAAATTGTGTGAATCCGTCAATGCAGTGCATGTTATCTCAACTTGGATTCATTGAATGAGTTTACCAAAAATGTAAATATGGCAGAATATACAGCCTAATTCTACATAACTAAGCTCCATTTCATGCTGGATGAACTAAATTATTAATGTATCTTAAATAGACAACTATCTTTAGATAGATTTTTACTCCTAAGGCATTTTATTAAAATTAATTTGATTTAAAAAAAAAACATATATTGGCCCGGATTCAGTAAGATTTGCGCATAAATTACGGAGGCACAGGGCAACGATTTTGCCCTGCGCCCCCGCAAATTTGCGCCACTGCCCTCGATTTACGAAGACGTAGCTCCGTAAATTGCAAGGGCGCGCCGGCAAAATTGCCCGGCGTAAGCGCGCGCAATTTAAATCATCCCGCAGGGGGCGGGAATCATTTAAATTAGGCGCGTTCCCGCGCCGATCGTAAAGCGCATGCGCCGTCGGGAAACTTTCCCGACGTTCATTGCGGCAAATGACGTCGCAAGGACGTCATTTGCTTCAAAGTGAACGTGAATGGCGTCCAGCGCCATTCACGAATCACTTACGCAAACGACGTGAAATTCAAATTTTGCGACGCGGGAAAGGCGGGAATACTTTAGCATTGGCTGCCCCTACTATTAGAAGGGGCAGCCTTACGCTAAACACACCGTACGGAAACGACGTAACTTGCGTACGCAGGGCTCGCGCAACATTGTGAATCGGTGTTGGTATGCAATTTGCATACTATACACTGAGCACAATGGGAGCGCCCCCTAGCGGTCATCGCAAGAATGCAGCCTAAAATCTGCATGGCATAAGAGCCTTATGCCACGCGGATTTTAGGCTGCAGTCGGCGTTACGATGTTCCTGAATCAGGAGCATTCGTAACGCCGGCGCAAGCAAGCAATTGCGCTGCGTAACTATGGTTACGCAGGCGCAATTGCTCTCTGAATCTGGGCCATTATTATTATTTATTTATTTTTTATTCACCCTGACTGATGGGCACTGATATTCTGTACTGATGGGCACTTATAAGAGTGCCCTGATTATCAGTGTAAATGTTCCCTGTCACAGGATAGCCGGCTTTCATCACACAGTGACGGCACTGAGGAGAGGAAATGCAGATAACCACCATTTGTTTACATGTGATGAGCTGTGATTGGACACAGCTGATCAAATGGTAAAAGGCCAGTGTGATTGGCCCTTTTTACCTTGATTTGTGATCAGCTGTTTCCAAAGGACACCGCGATCGTAGAGAGCGCACAGGGGAGTGGGGTTCTGGGAGGACATCAATAGAAGTCCTCTCATAACTGGACAACAATCGGTTAAAGTTTACAGTGAAAGGTGCTTTCAGTTTTTTTCAGCAGTTCTGTTCTCCCTGCTTCTGATCCCAGCAGTGACTTAAAACTCTTCCATCCTTCTAATTTGTTTTGTCAATACAGAGCAAGCGCAAATTTAAAGTGGAGGTGATACCTGACTTGACTGACTTCAGTGCTTCTGATTTGAACTTGAAGATGAATTGCTCCCCAGTGCCTGCAGTTACAGAGGTAAGTGAAAAGTTTCTTTTTAAGCTCGTTTACTGAATGTTAAAGCGGAAGTAAACCCATCCATAAAACAGTTTTATTTCCGGCACGTGCCGGAAATATAACACTCCCATTGGTTGTGCTCTCAACCAAACTGTCAAACCATCCAATGGCTCGTGTCATAACTGATCACATGTGCAGCATCATGGCAGTTGTAGATTAAACAGAGGCCAAGATGGCAGCTTCCTTGGCTGAAAACGATAGGGGGGTTTACTTACACTTTAAGTACTGCTGAAACAACGAATCAACTAGGGTTGTCCCGATACCACTTTTTTAGGACCGAGTACAAGTACCGATACTTTTTTTCATGTAGTCGCCGATACCGAATACCGATACTTTTTTTAAATGTCATGTGACAGTTTTCAAACCACAATACAGACTAAGGATATTTTCTTTAGAATTATGAAGAACTCTAACTCAAGACATTATAAAAGAATAAAAATGAGTAAAAATGAATAAAAATGTTTTATTTGCTTGTCACGCAGTAGTAAAAAACTCAAAGAATTTTCATAGAACATGTTGATAAATACAAAAAAAGTATTCTATTTAGGTATCGGGAGCATTTGCGCGAGTACGAGTACTCCCGCAAATACTCGGTATCGGTCCCGATACCGATACTAGTATCAGTATCTGGACAACCCTAGAATCAACATAATCGATTATAAAACTGTCAACTATTTTCGTAATCGATTAGTTGGTCAGCCTATTGGTTGGCCTGCATACAGAAAGCATGATTTATTTTCATATAAAAAAAAATACAGTGCAGCACATATACAGCTCAGTACACTGTGCATATGTCAGTAATGGGTATATTCAGTTACGGGCGCGCAATTTTTAAGACGGCGTAGCCTAGCGTGTTTACACTACGCCGCCTTAAGTAAGAGAAGCAAGTACATGATTCTCAAAGCACTTACCTCCTTACTTAGGGCGGCGTAGTGTAAACGCGGCGGGCGTAAGGGGGCCTAATTCAAATGGGTTGGAGGGGGCGTGTTTAATGTTAATGAGGCTTGACCTCGCGTTTTTGACGTTTTTTGGCTACTGCGAATGCCCCGGGCGCCTACATTTCCCAGTGCGCATTGCGGCTAAGTACGCTGTACGGGCCTATTGATTTTGACGTGGACGTAAACGACGTAAATTCCGATTCACGGACGACTTACGCAAACAACCTAAAAATTTAGAATTTCGCGGCGGGAATGGCGGCCATACTTGACATTACTATTCCACTAGAGCCTAGCTCTAACTTTACGCGGCCTATCTCTTACGTAAACGGCGTAAAAGTACTGCATCGGCCTGGCGTACGTTCGTGAATCGGCGTATCCCCTCATTTACATATTCTACGCCGACCGCAATGGAAGCGCCACCTAGCCGCCATCCAAAATATTGCAATCTAAGATAGGATGGCGCAAGCCGTCGTATCTTAGATATGTTTAAGCGTATCTCTGTTTGAGCATACGCTTAAACATAGGTTGGCTTAGATTGTGAGTTAGGTCGGCTTATCTACTGATAAGCCGGTCTAACTCTTTCTGAATCTACCTAAAAGTGCCTATGTTCTGTCAGAATCGGCGCCCTGTCAGATTAGGTAACGGAAGAGACATTATGTTAGCTGAATGCTTCCTGTGCATGCATAGGTTTGCTAATCTGACATCTGACAGAACACCTGCAGGCATAAGGCACCAGCAGACATCTTACTACATCCAGCTTGAATTTCACAGTCATTTAACAAAGTGAGCGTCTATAAATCAGTATAATATTTTGACATCTGTGATGCTGTTTTCATGTTATATTTTGAAAGCCTAAAGGTTTAGAGCTGACCAGTGCGGAGTGCACCAACATGGCCCCCCGCACCTTCTTACTGCTGGCGTCCAGCTTCTTTCAAAATGTAACATCAAAGCGGCATCACAGATGTGAATATACTATATTTATTTATTTATTTACGCTCACTTTATTGTTAAAATTTCTTCAAAATTCGAAACGTAGCTGGGTGTAGTAACATGTCCGCTGCCTCCTTCTGACTGCAGGTGGTCTGTCACACTAGCAAACCCGCTACGCATGCGCAGTAAGTATTCAGCTGACGGAACGTCGCTACAATAGATGTCCTCCCATAACTGGACAATAATTGGGTTAAAGTTTACAGTACAGGGTGCATTCAGTTTATTTCAGCAGTTCAGTTCACCCTGCTTCTGATCCCAGCAGTGACTTTGTGTTGTTAACAGAGCATACTCAAAAAAGAAAAAGTGGAGCTGATACCCGACTTGAATGACTTCAGTGCTTCTGATTTGAACTTGAAGATGGGTTTCTCCCCAGTGCCTGCCGTTACAGAGGTAAGTGAAAAGGTGTTTTACTGAATGTTCAGTAATATTTATCCAAAGCCTGACAAAATTGCTGTATGCTGTTTGGAATGAATAGCTCTACAAAAGCAGTCTCCAAATTATGGTGCTTTTGGTTGCCATTGTTTGGCCCTTGTGCATTATTTATTCCAATGGTGCCACTCTCCCCTACGGGCACTGGCGACAGGGCGCCACTCTTCCCTACCGGCACAGATGGTGGGGCACCATTCTCCCCCGACACTTGGGCATTTTCTACTCTCTCGGCCACACTCCAGCCCCCCCTAAAGTCTGAAAGGGGAAAAAACTGAATCCCCTTTTGGTGGACTTTTGAGGCACAAAATTCTTTAGAAATATGTAAAGTTATAAATTATTTATTAAATTTAAAAATACATACCGTATAAGACGACTGAGCGTATAAGACGCCCCCCTATTTTTCCAGGAAAAATGTTGGTTTTGGGATATACTCGCTGTATAAGACTACCCCCTTCCTACTAGTCTTTCTGGAAGCTAAGGGGTAGCCAGAACCGCTGACAGAAACAGGCTTTATTCAGCTTTTTTCAGATCTCACTGTGCCATTACATTACATGCCTCGATGTGCCATTACATTACATGCCTCGATGTGCCATTACATTACATGCCTCGCTGTGCCATTACATGCCTCACTGTGCCATTACATTACATGCCTCACTGTGCCATTACATTACATGCCTCACTGTGCCATTACATTACATTACATTACATGCCTTGCTGTGCCATTACATTACATGCCTCACTGTGCCATTACATGCCTCCACTGTGCCATTATATTACATGCCTCCACTGTGCCTCCACATGCCTCCACTGTGCCATTATATTACATGCCTCCACTGTGCCACCACATGCCTCCACTGTGCCACCACATGGCCCCACTGTCACCACATGGCCCCACTGTCACCACATGCCTCCACTGTGCCACCACATACCTCCACACCTTACTTTCTTTTCAGATTTTGGCTTCCAGGCTGCGGGCATCCATGATTCAAAAGCTGCGCCTCCTCCTCAGACTGTTCCGTGATAGGCGGAACACTAATTTTCCCAGCAGGGCCTCTGTTCAGTGTTCCGCCTATCACGGATGTCCTCTCGTCCGAGGATGAGAAGGCATCCGTCATTGGCAGAACACTGAACAGAGGCCCTGCTGGGAAAATTAGTGTTCCGCCAATCGCGGAACAGTCTTAGGAGGAGGCGTGGCTTTTAAATCATGGATGCCCGCAGCCTGACGGAGTCGGGTACCAGCGTATAAGACGACCTCCGACTTTGGATGCATTTTTTTGCATCCAAAAGGTCGTCTTATACGCGGGAAAATACGGTAAGTAAAACAGACATGTGTAAAGACACAAAGCATGTTTACAATATTGTCAACATCATTACATAATTAAAGATACTGTGATTCTTGTACCCGACGCGTTTCAGAGAAAGTATGCGTCTCCTTCTTCAGGGGTATATTTGAGCAAGAATATTTTATATTCCAAAATAGATTATTAAAGAGCGTAAATGAGTATACAAATATGACATTTCGATACCATTGATGGATATACATCAAATCAGACAGGTTTCATATACAATTTTTTCACTTACATGTGTTGAAATGGAATAAAACTTTTCAATGTGTTGAAATTAAAAACTTACAGGGTTACTTGCCCATTTTGGCCTTCAGTGGGTCTTTCGGCTTGACCCTCCCAGGAGTGTGTGGGAATACTGTCAGCTCCTGAGCCCTTAGGTTCAGCTCCAACGCCCTCTTGGGGGCACACCTGTCTTTTTTTTTTTTTTGGAAAAGATTAAGGGCCAGATTCACAGAAGAATATCTACAAAACAAGATACGACTGCCTCTGGGATCGATCCGACAGGCGTACGTCTTAGTACGCCGCCGGATCGTAGATGCATTTTTTCGGCCGGCCGCTAGGTGGCGTTTCCGTCGAGTTCCGCGTTGAGTATGCAAATTAGCTAGTTATGGCGATCCACGAACGTACGTCCGGCCGGCGCATTTTTTTAGGTCCGCAACCTCCCCATTTGAATTACGCAGCCTTACGCCGCAACACATATGTTACGCTGTCGTAAATAAGGCCGCTTGTATACTAAAGTCTGAAAGACGGTAAACTGGCCCTTTGTTTAGAAAGTTTGGAGACTATATCGGGCTATGTTTGCACCATAGACTAGTGCTTCTGGATTTGCTTCTGGGCATGAATCGTTGATTTTCATGGCTCCACCCACTGTCCTGAAATGAGGAACTAAGCTCTTATTTTTGGGATATGTGTTAGAATAAGATATAAATACCAGATGTTCTGTTTTTAGAAGGCATTACTGTGCTATACACTAAAATATATCATTATGTAGAAAAAAATCCAAAGTAATTTTCAGGACTTCTTTTTTTTTTTTTTTAATTGGCAAGGCCCTAAAAAGGAGGGATGGCATTAAAAAAACATATACAAATATTATAAAACAATATCGCTGTAAAATTATAAAGTTGGCCTACCTCTAAAAGTTAGCTTCAGTGAATTTTTTTTTTTCGATTTCAATTGCGCAGAGGTCCGTGGGATGCGGGGCGGTGCGCAGAGGTCATTACAGTATACTCATGTGATGAGCTCTGGTGTGTCTGAAGACAAGTCCAAACCCGAGCTATCTCGCCTTAAAGCGGGGGTTCACCCTTAGAGGGCACTTTTTCCCCTTAGATTCCTGCTCGTTTTGTCTAGGGGAATCGGCTATTTGTTTTAAAATATGTGCAGTACTTACCCGTTTACGAGATGCATCCTCTCCGTCGCTTCCGGGTATGGGCTGCGGGAATGGGCGTTCCTTCTTGATTGACAGTCTTCCGAGACTGTCGCATCACGATTTTCCGAAAGAAGCCGAACGTCGGTGCGCAGGCGCAGTATAGAGCCGCACCGACGTTCGGCTTCTTTCGGCTACGAGTGACGCGATGGATGCGACCGTCGGAAGCCTGTCAATCAAGAAGGAACGCCCGCTCCCGAAGACCCATACCCGGAAGCGACGGAAGAAGATGCATGTCGAAAACGGGTAAGTACTGCTCATATTTTGATACAAATAGCCGATTCCCCTAGACCGAACGAGCAGGAAGCTAAGGGGAGAAAATTTTTTTTTTTATAAATGGGTGAACTCCCACTTTAAAGCTGTCAAAATTGGCAGTGGCATTCCCTGCCCTGCATCCGCACATATGCAGGGGGCATGCTGAGGGTCGGGGAATGCTTCTGCCACCCAGGGAGTCATAGGATGCATTAAGGTGAAAAAACACAAGGGTTTACAACCCCCTTTAAATACTTGGCACATGACAACAGTATGGTGGCTGGAGTCCCAGCACAGAGTATTCTGCTCTCCAGTGCTCTGCAGTGCTCCGCTCGTCTCTCAGCTTGTAAGTAGGACCATTGCTGTTCTCATCTGCCCTGTGATGTCGTGATGGTCTCTTCCCTTCCCCACTATGCACAGTTCCAGCACTGGGAGGGCTCTGAAGGTGGGGGGGGTGGCTCTGAAGTTACAGGTGGACTTCAAAGGTAACTTTTTTTTTTATTCTAATGCATTGCACTGGATTGTGAGAAATTGGGCAGTGCAGTTTAAAAAAAAAAAAAAAAAAAACATTTCTCATAGTCACTCTATGACCTGATCACTGAGGCCCCTTTACAGCGGGTCCAATCAGGTCTGCCTGTTAATTTTTCAGGGTGGACCCGATAGGAAGGTCCATGCATCCCTATGGACAGGCAGATGTAAACGCACCACCTTTTAAGCCACGCCCAATATTTAGCGTAATTTATGCCACACCCACCATCACCACCGTGCAATTTTCGTCTTTTGACACACCTACAAAATGAATGCCCTACCCCTAATTAACATACGACTCTGCCTACACTGGGTTTCTGGGAAAAAAATTGTTCCTAAAAAAAATGTTGGCAACTATTCAGGGAGCAACACAGCTGGTGATCTGGCAGACAGATCGCATCCCAAACAATACCTCTGAGCAGCCTACATTACAAGTGCTGAGTTTCATTGTAACAGAATGCAAGGATTTTTGGAATTCTCATAAACACCATTTAATTTGTATGTAGAATGATTACATAACTTTAAAAAAAAAAAATGCTTTCTGTGTTTGTTTTTTTTGTTTTTTTCCACTTCCATACAGGGCACTTATACACCTTCCCGCCCAGACCAAAACGTTTTTTTTTTTGTTTCTGTTATAAAACATTGTAAATAAGTATGTTTTCTCCTTCACTGATGGGTACTGCACTGATGGGAACTGATAAGGCGGCATGGATGGGCACGGATAGGCGGCATGGATGGGCACGAATAGGCGGCATGGATGGGCACTGATAGGTGGCACTAACGTATGTGTTGTACTAATGGATGCCAATCAGTGGCAAACAATGCCTGCCAATCAGTGATGCCCATTGTGGGCACTGATTGGCATCCATTATTTCTGTCATCCCTGGTGGTCTAGTGTGTGTTTTGCATCCCTGTGTTTTACATCCCTGGTGGTCCAGTGTGGGCATCCTCGGGGGGGCTGTGCTGATAATCGATCAGCACAAACTAGGGCTGCACGATTCTGGTCAAAATGAGAATCCCGATTCTTTTGCTTAGACTAAAGATCAGGATTCTCAAAAAAAAATTATGCCAGAAAATCGAAATCGCGATTCTCTCCGCGATTAATCGTGCAGCTCTAGCACAAACCCCCCCCCCTGTCAGAGGAGCAGCCGATCGGCTCTCCTCTACTCGCGTCTGACAGACCCGAGTGAGGAAAAGCCGATTACCGGCTTTTCCTGTTTACATCGTGATCAGCCTTGATTGTCGGAGACTCTTTACCTAGATCGGTGTTGCGGGGTGTCAGAATGACACCCGGCAACAACGATCGCCGCGATGCGCGCCCCAATATCCTGAGGACGTCATATGATGTCCACTCAGGATATTGAAACCACTTTGCCGACGTCAATCTGCAATTGGTAGGCGGCAAGTAGTTAATGCAGTTGTAGCTTCTCAGATTCTGCTGTGTAAGCCATAATGTAATTTTGCACAATGCAATGAAGGGATAGATGTGGTTATATATTTCTTGTTTTGATAATTCATATTTGCATCATTTTCTAGGTTCCTCCTGATGGCCATGTACCAAAGACTAGCACCCCTCGGCATCGAAAGGTGGATAGTGAAAATCGGGCTTTCAAAGAACGTTGGGAGACGGATTACTTGTTTGTGAAAACTAAGAATAAGCCCCAGTGCTTGGTCTGTTTCCAGATCCTGGCCGTCTGCAAGGAGTACAATGTAAAAAGACATTATGTGTCTCAGCACGAATTCCAATTCTCCAAGTATACCGGGGAACTGAGGCTTGCCGTAATCAGTGACTTGAAAAACAAACTAAACAGCCAAGCCCCTTCGCCTGAACCAGCCCTAAATACAGAAAAGGCCGCCATCAAGGCCTCCTTCCTGATCTGTGAGGAGATTGTGAAAAGGAAGAAGGCGTTCAGCGATGGCGCGTTTATCAAGGAATGTGCCGTAAAAATGGCTCGTGCTTTTGGTAACGAAGAAATGGCGAAAAGTTTTGAGTCTGTTTCACTCTCCCATCAAACGGTGGCCCGGCGTATTTCCGTCATGGATCAGTACATCACTCAGAAAGTCCACGAGGCCGTCAAGAACTGCACTTACTTTTCCCTTGCTGTCGATGAAAATGTAGACATAACCGGCACCAATCAGCTTATCATCTGCGTCCGGACGGTGGATGAGAACTTTCATACCTCAGAGGAATTGTTGCATCTGACTCCCCTGCAAGGAGTTGCAAAGGACGAAGACATTTACGAAGAAGTCAAGATTGTGCTGGGGGATTATGGCGGCCTGGAACGGTGCATAAGCATTATGACCGATGGTTGCAAATCTACAACGTTAAAGAACTCTGTGCTTGCCGCACTACTTAGGAGAGATGGTTTCGGTTGCTTGTTGTTACACTGCATCGTACGAGAGGAAGGTTTGGTGGGAACCTTGTTAAAAATGGCAGATGTGATGGAAGTTGTTATAAAGGTAACAAATTTGATCAGAGACAAGAAATGTGGTGTGACTCGCAGGAGGTTTAAGGCACTGCTGGAAGACCTGGAAGCGGCTAGTTCTGATTTGCCCCAAAATCGGAACCTCCGATGGTTGAGCGAAGGAAGCTACCTCTCGAAATTCTTCAGGTTTCGAAAGGAAATTTACTTATTTCTGGTTGAGCTGAAATCGGATCCAGTCTTAGAGATGCGTCTCTGCGACACGGACTTCCTCTGCTCTCTGGCCTTCCTAACAGACATCACACAAAGTTTGAACACTCTGAACACAAGCTTGCAGGAGAGAGAGCAGAACATTAACCAGCTCTTCAAGCATATTTCTGCCTTCAAAAACAAGCTCATGCTCCTAAAACTGAATCTATTGAGGAACGAGCTGATACATTTAAGTTGCTGCAGTGAACTTTTCTACGAGATGAAAGACACCGGATGCATTTTAGATTTTAACAGGTTTATCCCAAAGATCGAAATTCTCATTGAGAACTTCAATGCTAGGTTCCAGGAATTTAATGAGCTGAATTGTAGCTTTAGGTTGTTCAGCAGTCCGCTCACTGTGGATATAGTTTCTGCAGATGCCCATTATCAAATGGAATTATGTGAAGTACAGGCTGATGTATTCCTGGCTTCCCGGGCTGAGTCTGGGATACCGTTCTTTAAAATTCTTCCTAAAGAAAGATATCCAAATTTACGGGACTTGGGACTGAAAGTTGCCTCAATGTTTGGCAGTACCTATATTTGTGAGAGAGCTTTTTCTGATTTGAATCACATCAAGTCCAAATACAGGAATAATATCTCGAATCGCACACTCCTACAAGCATTGCGCCTTTCCACAACCAATCTTAAGGTCGACATCGATGAATTATTGACACAGCCCACTCATTAAAACCTATTTGTCTCCATAACACTGAACTAGGAAGTTACTACACACCTTATGTTCTTTCCTTTTCATCTTGACATGTTTTTACATTTTGTGATCAGTGTTAAACTACAGTAGGGAAAAAATCCTAAATGTTAGGCTAGACAAAAAGACAAACTACTTCATGTTTTCATACACTTTATTTATTACATTGTTTATACTTTTGTAAATATAGTGTATAGCTGATTGGCAAATAAAATGATTTTACTAGTTGCTTTGTATATGTTGGGTGCAAAGAAAATATACGCCGCCGCAATTTACGGAGCAAGTGCTTAGAGAATACAGCACTTGCCCGTCTAAGTTGCGGACGCGTAGCATAAATAGGATACGCTACGCCGGAAACAAAGATACGCCGATCTACGAGAATCTGGCCCTATGTGTTTAAGGTGTCACTAACAAAAAAAACTTAACTCCTGGAAGCTGTGCCCAAAATAAGGCAGAGGGCATACACTAAGGAAAAGTATTTGCTCCCCTGCCGATTCTGTACATTTGCCCACTGACAAAGAAATAATCAGTCTATATTTTTATTGGAAGGTTTATTTTAACAGTCAGAGACAGAATAACAACAAAAACATCCAGAGAAACTTATTTCAAAAAAGTTATAAATTGATTTGCACTTTAATGAGTGAAATAAGTACTTGACCCCTTCGCAAAACATGACTTGGTACTTGAGGGTAAAACCCTTGTTTATAATCGGAGGTCAGACGTTTCTTGTAGTTGGCCATCAGGTTTGCACACATCTCAGGAGGTAGTTTGTCCCACTCCTCTTTGCAGATCCTGTCCAAGTCATTAAGGTTTCGAAGCTGACGTTTGGTAACTCAAACCCTCAGCTCCCTCCACATATTTTCTATTGGATTTGGGTCTGGAAACTGGCTAGGCCACTACAGGACCTTTAATGTGTTTCTTCTAGAGCAGGGATATGCAATTAGCGGACCTCCAGCTGTTGCCAAACTACAAGTCCCATCATGCCTCTGCCTTTGGGTGTCATGCTTGATGCTGTCAGTCTCGCTATGCCTCATGGGACTTGTAGTTTGGCAACAGCTGGAGGTCCGCTAATTGCATATCCCTGTTCTAGAGCCACTTCTTGTGTTGACGGAAGGGAATGATGTTTTTGGGGTCATAGGCAGAATTCCTCCTCCTAAACACGGCGAGTTGAATTGATGCCATAGAGCTCGATTTTGGTCTCATCTGACTACAACACTTTCACCCAGTTCTCCTCTGAATCATTCAGATGTTCATTAGCAAATTTCAGACGGGCCTTTACATGTGCTTTTTTTGAGCTGGGGGACCTTTGAGGGCACAGCAGGATTTCAGTCCTTCACATCGTAGTGTATTACCAATTGTTTTCTTGGGTGACTATGGTCCCAGCTGCCTCATTGACAAGATTCTCCCGTGTAGTTCTGGGCTGATTCCTCACCGTTTTCATTTTTATGGAAACTCTACGAGTAGGGTTGTCCCGATACTAGTATCGGTATCGGGACCGATTCCGAGTATTTGCGGGAGTACTTGTACTCCTGCAAATACACCCGATACCGAAATAGAATACTCCCCCCCGCCGCCGCCGTTACGTCGCATCCCCGCTACTGCCGACTGGGTAATACGGGCGGGGAACATTACAGCTTTAAATAGCTGTAATGATTCGAGCCGCGCATAGACACTCCCCCTTGCTCGGGTGAACTGTCCAATCCCGAGCGAGGGGGAGTGTCTATACGCAGCGCGGCGCGAATCATTACAGCTATTCAAAGCTGTAATGTTCCCCGCGCGTATTAACCAGTCGGCGGCAGCGGGGATGCAGGTAAGGGGGACATGGCTGGATATGGGGGGGGAGACATGGCTGCATGGGGGGGAGACATGGCTGGATATGGGGGGGAGACATGGCTGGATATGGGGGGGAGACATGGCTGGATATGGGGGGGAGACATGGCTGGATATGGGGGGGAGACATGGCTGGATATGGGGGGGAGACATGGCTGGATATGGGGGGGGACATGGCTGCATATGGGGGGAGACATGGCTGGATATGGGGGGAGACATGGCTGGATATGGGGGGGACATGGCTGGATATGGGGGGGACATGGCTGGATATGGGGGACATGGCTGGATATGGGGGACATGGCTGGATATGGGGGGGACATGGCTGCATATGGGGGGAGACATGGCTGGATATGGGGGGACATGTCTGGATATGGGGGGGGCATGGCTGCATCTGGGGGGGGGGGCATGGCTGCATCTGGGGGGGACATGGCTGCATTTGGGGACACATTTAAAAAAAAGTATCGGTATTCGGTATCGGGACAACCCTATCTACGAGTGGAGAGCTTGCATGGAGCCCCAGACCGAGGGAGATTGACAGTTATTTTGTTTCTTCCATTTGAGAATATTTGCACCAACTCTTGTCACCCTCTCAACAAGCTGCTTGGCAATGGTCTTGTAGCCCATTCCAGCCTTGTGTAGGTCTACAATTTTATCCCTGACATCCTAGGACAACTCTTTGATCTTGGCTATGGTGGAGAGATTGGAAAATGATTGCTTCTGTGGACGGGTGTCTTTTTATACAGGTAACATGCTGAGATTAGGAGCAATCCCTTTTAAGAGAGTGCCCCTAATCTCAGCTCATTACCTGTATTGAAGACACATGGGAGCCAGAAATCCTGCTGATAGGGTATTAAATACTTATTTCACTCATTAAAATGCAAATCAATTTATATATTTTTTGAAATGCGTTTTTATTGATGTTGGTGCTGTTGTTCTTCTGTCTCTCACTGTAAAATAAACCTAGCATTAAAATTATAGACTGATCATTTCTTTGTCAGTGGGCAAATGTACAAAATCAGCGGGGGATCAAATACTTTTTTCCCTCACTGTATGTCTTGTCACCAGTCTTGCCAGTTGGCTCACTGCAGCTGATCCTTTCCCCATTACTGACACCCGGTCTTGTTTTGGACTGTTTCTGGAGTCGGCCATCTTGGTAAAGGCAGGGTTATGCATCCTCCTGTTAGAGCCTCTAGCAAAGAGAGGAGCACAGCACTGATATCACCAAATCTCCTGAGATTAGCAGTCAATGGCAGTAGTGATTTAGATTTCACACTATTAGCCAGATTCAGAGAGACTTAGGCTGGCATATCAGTAGATACGTCAGCCTAAATCAGAATTTGCGTCGGCGCTAATTTAAGCGTATTCTGGTAACCAGATACACTTAAATTAGGCTCAGATACGAGCGGCGTAAGTGTCTACACCCTCGTATCCTAAAGTGTAATTTTTAGGCTGACCGCTAGGTGGCGCTTCCATTGCGGTCGGCGTGGAATATGTAAATCAGTAGATACACCTATTCACGAACGTACGCCCGGCCGACACAGTACAGATACGCCGTTTACGTAACACGTTAGCGGCCTAAAGTTATTCCATCAAATAGATGGAATAGTAATGTTAAGTATGGCCACCGTTCCCGCGTCAAAATTCGAAAATTTTACGTTGTTTGCGTTAGTCGTCCGTGAATAGGGATTTGCGTTGTTTACGTCCAAGGTCGAAATCAATAGGCCCGTGCGGCGGACTTAGCCGCAATGCACACTGGGAAATGTAGGCGCCCGGCGCATGCGCAGTTCAAATAAACGTAAATCACTCCGGGTCAAGCCTCATTATCATAAAACACGCCCCCTCAGACAAATTTGAATTAGGCGCCCTTACGCCCGCTTTAGGCTACGCCGCCGTAACTTAGCAAGCAAGTACATTGTGAATCATGTACTTGCCTCGCTAACTTACGGCGGCGTATCTTAAATGCCTTAAGCTACGCTGCCGCAAGTATGCGCTCGCCATCCTGAATCTATCTATATGAGGCTATAGGTACAGGGAAGCCTAGGCATCCTTGCATACCAAGTTGTATACTTCAAATTTTCAGGAGGAATTCGCACAATTCTAGATGTTCCCTAAGGCCCCCTTCACATTTTCATCCATCCGTTTGCGGATGAAAAAGGGACATACATTGGTCCCTATGTGAATGCGGGTGTCAGCGGATAAACATTGCCCGCCTCCGCAAAGATCCGATTTTGCGGACGGAAGAAAACCCTATTTTTTTCTTCCGTCATCGGATCGGATGAACACTGACATACGGTCCGTGTTCATCCGATCCCCCCCCATAGGGGAGAGCGGAGAAAAGACAGGGCGGTCCCTGCACAGTGTGCGGAACCGCCCTGTCAGCCGCCGGCTCAGCGGGGATACCCCGCTGAGCTTACGGACACACGGAGGCGGATCATTACTGATCTGCCCCGTGTGAAAGGGCCCTTAAACATGTTTTTATTTTTTCTGATCATTTCCACTTTAACCATTTCAGCCCCAGAAGGATTTGCCCCCTTAATGACTATTTGCGATATGTCGCTTTAACTGACCATTGCGCTGGAATGCGACCTTGTACCCAAAATTGCTCTGCCCCCCCCTACAAATATAGCCGCCTTTTGGTGGTATTTGCTCATCTCTGCATTTTTGTTTTTTTTGCGCTATATTTTGAAAAAAACAACAATTTTTGTTTACTTTTTGCTATAATACATATCCCCATAAAAAATGAATTTCTTCATCAGTTTGGGCCAATATGTATTCTTTTACATATTTTTGGTAAAGAAAATTGCAATAAGTGTATATTGATTTGGTTTGCGCAAAAGTTTTAGTGTCTACCAACTAGGGTATAGATTTATGTCATTTTTTTTTTTTTTTTGTTCTAATAGTAATGGCAGCGATCTCCGATTTTTGAAGCGGGACTGCGATATTGTAGCGGAGAGATTGGACACTTTTAACACATTTTTGGGACCATTGACATACGGAAATCGGTGGTATAAAAATGCACTCATTTACTGTGTAAATGTCACTGGCAAGAAAGGGGTTAACACTAGGGGGCGACCAAGGTGTTAAGTGTGTTTTTTAACTGTGAGGTGATGCGACTGGCTGACTAGAGGAGGAGCCAGATCGTTGTTCCTACTTAGTCGGTACAGACTATCTGTTTCTCCTCCCATGTCAGAACAGGGATTTGTGTGTTTATACACACAAATCCCCGTTCTGGCTCTCGTGCCCGTTTGCGGGTGGCCAGTCGAATGCGCCTACTATGGCTCTTAAAGGCGCCACCGTCCATATACAGCGATTTGCACAGGAGAGCCATCCTGCGGCATTCAGTAAAAGTGTCACAAATAAGAACTACTTGAATCTGACGCACGCATTGGTACGAACAATGAAAATGTTAGTGTTTCCAATAATTGGGTGCAAAGCTTCTGACTACTGGCACTACCAGATGTTTCACAAATGCTCTCTTGAATTGCCTCCACCGTGCATTTTAACCACTTAAGGACCCCTTCATATATATATGTCGGCAGAATGGGGTGGGGGTGCACGCGATCCGGTCCGAAGCTCCGTGACCGCAACCGCGGGACTCGCAGACCTGATCGCCGCTGGAGTCCCGCGATCGGTCCCCGGAGCTGAAGAACGGGAGAGCTCTGTGTAAACACAGCTTCCCCGTTCTTCACTGTGGCGGCGTCATTGATCGCGTGTTCCCTGTTATAGGGAAACACAATCAATGATGTCACACCTACAGCCACACCCCCCTACAGTTAGAAACACAAATGAGGTCACACTTAACCCCTTCAGCGCCCCCTTATGGTTAACTCCCAAACTGCAATTGTCATTTTCACAGTAAACAATGCATTTTTAGCTGTGAAAATGACAATGGTCCCAAAAATGTGTCAAAATTGTCCGACGTGTCCGCCATAATGTCGCAGTCATGAAAAAAATTGCTGATAGCCGCCATTAGTAGTAAAAAATGTAACAATTAATAAAAATGCAATAAAACTATCCCCTATTTTGTAAACGCTATAAATTTTGTGCAAACCAATCGTTAAACGCTTATTGCGATTTTTTTTTTTTTTTTTTTTACCAAAAATAGGTAGAAGAATACGTATCGGCCTAAACTGAGGATTTTTTATATATATATATATATATATATATATATATATATATATATTTTTTTTTGGGGGATATTTATTATAGTAAAAATAATTGCATTTTTTTCAAAATTGTCGCTCTATTTTTGTTTATAGCGCAACAAATAAAAACGGCAGAGGTGATCAAATACCACTGAAAGAAAGCTCTATTTGTGGGGAAAAAAGGACGCCAATTTTCTTTGGGAGCCACGTCGCATGACCGCGCAATTGTCAGTTAAAGCGACACAGTGCTGAATCGCAAAAACTGGCCAGGTCCTTTAGCTGCTTAAAGGTCCGGGTCTTAAGTGGTTAATGGGCTGTGCTGCCGTAAATGCAGCAGGTACAGTTGTTTGTGTGTTAAGCATCCAAAATAAATGGGCTGTCATATTGCAGAGCACCTCAATACAGGAAACTACATTGAAGAGGCTAATTGTCTATTTTCTTCTAATATAATTAAGAATCTACTTTTAGTCCTGAATTCTGGCTCATATATAATCACACACATAGGTTGGACTTTTTTTTTTTTTTTTTTCAACCTCACCTACTATGTAGGTCATTTATTAGCTGTACCCCTTAGAACAGTGGAAATATGAAACAGCTGCCTATAGTATCTTCAGATCCCCCTAATCTAAACTAACACACAAGACCTGACTTCTGTTTTTTTTTTTAAATCAACAAATTCCTTTTTCTGCTAATAAGCCCAGCTGTGCACATTGTTTTTTTTTTTTTCTTTCTAAGTTTAATTGTGATATACAGAAAATACAAAAGGTAGGAAAAATCTCATCTTTTTTTTTTTTTTCCAGTTCAGCAATTTTTATTATATTTTTAAAGCTCAACAGGGTCACCAATGACAATAAGAACGTGTTTTTGTAGAGTGGAAATGGATTAGAACCTTTGTAAGGGTTTTTCTTTTCGTTTTTTTTTTTTTTTTTTCACGTCAGACTCTGCTCACATATAGCCGAGAGGCTAGCTCATGGTTCGCCCGCCCTTAGCATCTCTCTTGCGGCTTCGCATCATTCGTGGATTTTTTTTTTTTATTTTTTCTTTTCATATGTTAAAGCTTTTTTTTTTTTTTTTTTTTTTTTTGACGTTACGGATTTAACATTTTTAAACTATTAGGTTAATCTTTTCCCACTTAACAAATCTAACTGCATTCCTTGGTAGCATAACATAATTAATCCCCCCCCCCTTTTTTTTTTTTTTTTTTTTTTTTCCCCCCTTTTCCTTCCCCCCCCCTCCCCCCCCCCCGGATCTGTGTGCCATGCAATCTTCTTTATGGTTTCTCAGCTTTCTGCTTCTGTCATTCCCTGGGCGAACTTTTCTGTGGATTTAAACACTTTCCACTTTTCCCAAACCCTTCTGTTTTTGTCCTCTTCTCCTGTCTCTCTGCAGGCAAGATATTCCATCTCTTCTATATATTCCACCCTTTCTATCCACTCTTTTATTGATGGCCTCTTTGGGTGTAGCCAATTTTTGGGGATCAGAGCCTTGGCTGCATTTAGCAACACCGGGACCAGAGTTGATCCATATTGTTTTTTTGTTTTTTCAGTTCCGTGAAACAAACAGGTTAGCGGGCTACATAGAATCGTCTCCCCTGTTATTTCTACAATATATTTCAAGATTTCTTTCCAAAATTCCTGCATTCTCGGGCAGTCCCACCATATATGTAGCGTTGTTCCTTTTTGTTTACAATTTCTCCAACATAGCTCTGAATTTCTTGGGTGAATCTTACTCATTCTTGATGGAGTCATGTGCCATCGCACCATACATTTATAGTTTGCTTCTATGGTGGTAATGTCCGCGGCATGATTATATACTGCACCTATCATTTGTGTTTTATCAATTTTTTTACCAATATCGCTTTCCCATTTTTCTAAAAAAGGCAATGCTTCCTGGGTCTCGAGTTCTGTTAGTATCCCGTATACCTTTGATATACCGTGTGTCAGGGGCTTGTCCATGCTGCATATTTTCTCTATTGGGTATAGTATCTTATCTTCCCTAATTGGTTGTGGTAGTGTGCTCACAAAATGTTTTAACTGCATATACTCCCATTCGCTCATGCTTTGTTCCCCTTCCCCTATTTTTATCTCTTGTCTAAGTTTAATTTTTCCCCGTGTAACAATATCTTTTAATTTTTTCTCCCCTAAGTGCTTTCCAAAACGTGTTCCATTACCTGGTGGAAAAAAATGTGTGCCTGCTAATGGGATTAATGGGGAGTTATACTCCCATTTTTCCCGTCTAAATATTGTATCCCATATCCTAAATACGTTCCTTGTTATGTTGTGTGTGTTCGTGCTCAATTCCCTCTTTTTCGGTGGTATCCATACATTTCTATTTAATAGTGTCCTACTTAATATTTCTTCCATACGTACCCATTTTTTTTGTGTGTGTGGATTTGTCCATTCTACCAGCCTGGCTAAGTTTACAGCAAAATAATATCGTTTTATATCGGGGAGCCCCAACCCCCCTCCTTTTTTTTTCATGCTCAACAATGAATAGCTTAATCTAGCCTTTTTACCTGCCCATATATATTTCAAAATTATTGTTTTAATTACTTTAAAGAAGCTTTGCGGTATTTTTATTGGGAGCATTTGAAGTTTGTATGTTATCTTCGGTAAAATCATCATTTTAAACGCATTAATCTTACCTATCCAGGAGATGTGTTTTTTTGCTAGGTTTTTCAGGTCTTGGTTAATGTCGTTAATTAAGGGGACAAAGTTGGCCAAGTAAAGTTTTTCAACTTTAGGTGTAATTTTTATACCCAAGTACGTTATAGCTTCTTTTTCCCATGTAAATGGAAACTCTTTCTGTAGTTCTTCTGCTTCTTTTTTTTCTATCCCCAGATTCAAGATTACTGTTTTTATCGGGTTTATTTTAAAATTTGAAAGTTCACCGTATCTTTTTATTTCCTTTATGACATTAGGGAGAGAGACTCTAGGTTTGGTCAGATATAGGAGTATGTCATCCGCATACGCCGCCACCTTGTGTTCTTCATCTCCCACTCTCACCCCTCCTATCCCCGGGTTTTCCCGGATTTTTGCTAACAACGGTTCCAGAGCTATTACATATAGGAGAGGTGAGAGCGGGCACCCCTGTCTGGTTCCGTTTTCCATGTTGAACACAGATGACACACTCCCATTGACCTTCACCCTTGCCGTCGGGTGGCTATACAGGTTCTTTACCCATTTCATGAACCTTGGACCCAGGCCTATATTTTGTAAAGTTTCCATCATAAACCCCCAGTCGACTCTGTCAAATGCTTTTTCGGCATCTAAGGACATGAGTACGACTGGGGGTTTCTTTTTTGGATCTTGTTGTAGCAGTAACAGGGTCCTTATACTATTGTCTCTTCCTTCTCTGCCTACTACAAAGCCCGCCTGATCTGAGTTTATTAGTTGCGGCATTAAACTTTTTATCCTGGTTGCTAATATTTTCGCGTATACTTTCAGGTCTGCGTTTAGCAGTGCTATTGGACGATAGCTGGAACACAACGTTCCATCTTTTCCCGTTTTAGGGATAATAGAAATATTTGCCAAAAGAGATTCTTTTCTTATTTCTTCTTCCTCTCCTATTTTGTTAAAATAGTTACACATCTCTGGGACCAGGAGTTCTCTAAATGTTTTGTAATATTTAATCGGCAAGCCGTCGGGGCCTGGACTTTTCCCACACGGTGTTTCCCGAATGGCTCTATATACCTCTTCTTGAGTTATTGGGGCCTCTAAGGATTCAATGTCGTTTTGAGAAATTTTAGGTAATTTCACTTCTTCTAAGTATTCCCTGATTTTCCTTTTTCTCATCTTTTCTTGCTCTTGGGTTTCCTTGGTTCTTATTGAATACAATGAGCTATAAAAAGTCCGAAAGGATTCCGCTATTTCAAACGTCTTATATTTCATAAGACCGTCTTGACTTTTTATTTTTTCGATGTAGTTTTTTTTTTTTTTTTCCCTAGATATTCTGGCTAAATGTTTCCCTGGTTTGTTCCCCCATTTGTACCTCTCCTTTCTAACATTTTTGAATATGTCTCTTGTTTCAACCTTCATCAGATCTCTAAGCTGGGTCCTCTTTACAATAATTTCATGATATATTTCATTTTCTCCTCTCTCTTTATGCATTTGCTCCAGTTCAAATAGATCAGTTGTTAATTTTTTCATGTTTAATTTCCTTATCTTTTTTTTCCCTGCTCCTATTGAGATTAGTTTCCCTCTGATGTACGCCTTATGGGCCTCCCAAACGGTAGCTACCCTTACTTCAGGTGTATTATTAAGGGTAAAATATTGTTCCAAATCTGTTCTCACTGTGTTGTTTACCTCTATATCCTCTATAAGTTCTTCATTTAAGTTCCATGATCCTTTTCTTTGCTCTATTTCTTTGAATCTAATTTCCACTATTACAGGAGCGTGATCTGAGATTGTAGATACCCCTATTGAAGTTTTAACTACCTCTTCCAATAACTCGTGGTCAACCATTATATAGTCCAGTCTTGAGTATGTTCCGTGCACGGAGGAATAGTAGGTATAGTCTCTTTTATTTGGATATGTGATCCTCCAAGGATCTATTAAACAGTAGCTATGCATTTTTTTTCTTAATATTCCAAGCTGTTTAATATTTCGCCTCTGAGCCCCGGATGTACTATCCAATTGATAGTCCATTGGGAGATTGAAGTCTCCTGCTAGTATTACATGTCCTGATTTAAAGTCCATTAAGGCGTTCAAAATCCCCCTCAGATATTTATGTGGTTGACTGTTTGGGCAGTATATGTTTGCTAACGTGTATTTTTTCCCTTGGAGTACTCCTTTTAGGAACAAATAACGACCTTCCGGGTCTACTTTCCTATCTTCTACTAAAAAAGAGATATTCTTCCCTATTCCTATGGCGACCCCTTTTGCTCTCTTCTTTGGGGAGTCCCCATAGTACCAAATGGGAACTGCCCGAGAATACAATCTAACATTAGAATCCAACGTTATGTGTGTCTCTTGCAGGAAAACTATTTCAGCGGAATACCTTTCAACTTCTCTTAGTACCATATGCCTTTTTTCAGGGCAACTGAGACCTCTTACATTATATGTTAAGAAATTTATGTTTGTCATATTTTTTTTTTTTTTTTTTTCCATCTTCCTTGGGTATATATGTTCTTTCCTGCTGCATGACACACAGATCTGAGTCCCTTTCCCCCCCCTCTCTAATCTTCCCCTGTCCCTTCCCACCCAGACTCCTCCTCTCCCTTCCTTCTCCCTCCCCCCCCTCCCCTCCATTTGTACCTTGCCCCCTTGTTCTTCATTTGGGGCTTTCTCCTCCCCTCTCCCTCCCCCCCAATCGATCCCCGACCTTCTGGTCATTTTTAGAGCTTTTTCTATTTGGCGCTCCTGGCGCTCTTTTGCTCCTCAGGCTGAGGTGGAGTTCTATTTTAGCCCGGTCTCCTGTCCCCCTATACTGGGGAACTGGTGAAGAAGCACTGTCTGGGTCTCCCCTCTCCCTGGTCCCGCTCCGATAGCTTACTATATTGACCCTCCCCATTTCCCTCCCGCCCACAACCCCCCCCCCACCATTCCCCCCCTCCCCGGCCGGTCAACACTAATAATTTTTTGGTATTGGGATGCCTAGACTATGACAAAATTCTGGTGTTTCTTCCATAAACCTCAGTCTTGCCGAAACACCATTTTTCTTGCCTATTAGGCACGCTGGAAATCCCCAATTATACTGAATATCATGCTCCTGCAGAACACCTAGCAGTGGTTTTAAGCTTCTTCTTCGTTTTAACGTCTCTTGTGACAGATCTTGATAAATTTGAATATTATGTTGATCATATTCTAACGGCGACTTTCCTCTCAGTTGTCTCCATAGCTGGTTTTTCTCTTCCCAACTTTCAAAACGCACAATAATATCCCTTGGGTAATCACGTGCTCTCTCCCTAGGGCGTCTTATCCTATGTGCTCGTTCTATTCTGAGCGGGGAAGTTGTTTCTCTCTCTAATATTGGATTACAGATTTTTCTTATTATTTCTGGGAGGTCCTCAGCCTGTGTCGTTTCTGGAACTCCGCGTATTCTTATATTCTTTCTTCTATCTCTGTTCTCTTGATCTTCTAATTTATACGCCTGTTCTCGTTGGTTTATTTTTAATGCTTTTATTTCATCTTCTAATTTTTTAACTGAGGTTACGTTGTAATCGACTTTTTTCTCGACTTCTTCCACTCTTTCCAATATATGCCCCATGTTTCTCTCCATTTTTTCCATTTGCGATTTAAGTGATCTTTCTAAGGCAGCAAACATTCCTTCCATTTCCCTTTTTGTTGGCAAGAGTGTCATGTCCTGCGCTTCTTCCTTGTTTCCCTGTTCAAGGTCTATTTCTTTGTCTGTTTCTCTATCTTGATCTGTTCTATTCTCTGATAGTGACTCTGAGAATGTTTCTGAGTCCGTCAAGATATTAGCCGCCCCTTTTTTCTTATCTTTTTTTTTTTCCCTTTCTGCCTGGCCTCCTCTGGTAGTTGATGGTTTTTCTATATGCTGGGTATCTCCATTTGTCCCATGGGTCACAAATTTGCACATCGGGCCTGGGCTTTGGCTTAAGCGGGGGACCTTTGGGATTGCCCCACCTTTCACTCCTTTTCCCCTTGTGGTCATCCTTCACCCCTCTCGGTCCTACAGTAGTCTTGTTTGCTTACCCGTATTTCTTGCCGCGCCTGAATTGAAACTGCGACGCTTTACAGCGAATTTTATAAAGAGACCGCTTTGCACTTATGGGAGGTGTATACTGCACAGGACAATACCCTTTGGTGTTTCTTATATCACAGTTTATCAGTTGAGTTAGTATTTCTACTCTATGGCTTTGGCTTGAAGATATTCGGAGCACCAAACGCGTATGCTAACCCCCCTCTTCTGTCAGTCTCCAGTGCGCGGCTAACTTAATGACCTCCTTTTACAGGTTTTCAGGGCTTTATAGTATAATTAATTATACTATATGCTGTGCTTTTACCATTCTATCCGCCAGTTTTTAGTCCCGTTCTCTGCCAACTCATCTGTATACTGTATACTGTATACTATAGGTACTGAAATATAATATGGAAAGAGTTCGAGATATGTTGCATATATGCTGTTAAAAGAAAGGAGATAGGGAAAGAGAAAAAAAAAAAAAAAAAAAAAAAAAAAAAAAAGGAAATTCTCCCTATATTTTAATTTCTCCCAATAGAAAAAAAAGGGGGAAATGTCAAGGGGGAGCCGCCAAAAAAGCTATAAAATTATCAGCCTCGTTACAAACACGTCTTTACAAACACAGGAAATGACAGTGCTGAACTCATATCCCTTATATCTTTGCCTGTCTTCAAGTCAGTCCCGTCCAGTTACCAGTTCCTTTGAAGAATGTCCCATTGAAATGTGTATATATATATATATATGCTTTTTTTTTTCCCCTTAGTTCTTTGGTTCGTAGGAGGACGTTGAGTTGTCCAATTGTCCAAAATGGGCAATTTATCAGTACTGGAAAAACAGGGGGGGAGCGGCCAATGACAATAGGATTATGCGCCCTGGAAGTAGTCTTTATGAAAACATGTCACTTATCTCTTATCTGCGTTCCGATCACATAAGAATTATTAACTCCTCTTAAAATGTCTCGTTAATGTTAATTCAACGGAAAATCGTTGCACTCACCGCTCTGCTGCATACAGTACACTCACCAGTCTGTTGATACTCATATGACCAAGAGGGAACTATTTTTTCCCCCCTTTTCATTTCTTACCGTCCTGTTGGTGGTGCACGTGGGGCCAGTGACTTACACTCTCTTCTAGCTCTTTTGGTTAGCTAGAGTTCGTGAGGGGGGGGGGGGGGGCTCGCTCACTTCAGCCTCTGCTCCCCTTGTGTGGGCGGTGCCGACATCCTCGTACCTCGGTCCGCTGCAGCCCAGTGCAGCCGCCCGTGCATTCCAAAGAGCGAGGGGGGGGGGGGGCCGCCAGGCGCCGCGCACCTCTCCGCTGTCACGGTGGGCTCAGGCCCCGGCTCACCTCCTCGCAAGCCCTCCCGCTCCGTACGTCCGGGTCCCCCGATAGCCGCCCCCGCCACGCCTCCACCACCGCTAAGGAGCAGGAGCCGCGGACGCCGTGTGGACGCCGCACGGTCCCAGGCAGCCCCGACGGAGAAGACGGAGCGAAGACACGGCAGCACAGGGGAGACGTCTCCGGGTCAGGAGGGGAGGTAAGCAAGGAGGCAATCAAGCGAGAGGGGGGAGCGGTCCGGGCGCTTCAGTTCGCATCTCTTCTAGCTGAGCGGGGTTGGAGAGCGAGGGCTCCCGTCTAGCTGCTCCTCCGCTCCGACCGCGCCATTCCGAGACTCCTCCCTCCTCGTTCTGCACTTTGTAAGGGTTTTATTGTTGTGTCCCCATTGGTGATATTTCCTGTCTTCTTGCCCAGGTGACGAGCATAAGAGAGAATAGATGGTGCAGAAAGTCTCCCCAAAGGTGGCATATGCTTTTCTTTAGTAGGAAGAAGGTTTGAACCCGTGTCAGATTTTTCAGTTTTCGTGATTATTGCAGATTTTCCCTCACTTCTGGTCTGGTGAAACCTTTATCAGCAGAATACAAGGAGGTGAGATTAAATCTCTCCAACAAAGCTGAACTCCAGATATGTTTTTTGTTTTTTATGCGTAATTAAATTGGTCCAGCTTGGATCAATGTAGGTTTACATATGTAGGACTGCTATGCAATAAGAGAATGGTTGTAGTAGCTGACACTGCTTACATAGTTCGTCTGGTTTAAAAAAGACACAAGCCCATCTAGTTCAACTTCAGTGATCACCATGGTCTACTGGGTCCTGTGCCAAGTGGCTACCCTTCTGCATAATGTACACAGAAGTTCACTCAATTGTCACAGAAGGTCTTTTTTTATAAATACAAGGCGTTCACTTATTGGTGCGGTGGAGATTGTGATGTCATCACCCTGCCTCTCCACCTTGTTCAATCAGGGAACGCCTTGCATTCATTGAAGAAAAAAACAAGGCATTCTGATAATGGTGGTCGTGCCGAGCAGACGACCCGTTCTGGTTACTGGGTAGATGTTTAGCTTAGGACCCAAAAGACTGCGGCAATCATTGTAGCAGCAGCGACTACTCCAGTGATTTTTCACTTTCACAGCAGTCCCACAGTAAGGAATATGTATATTTACATTGGGCCAATAACAGTATGGCCCCTTTCACACTGGGGCGGGAGGTGTGTCGGCCGTAAAGCGCTGCTATTTGTAGTGGCGCTTTACCTCCAATTTCGCAGCGCTATTCGGCCAGGTAGTTTTTTTTACTCCCCCACTAGCGGCCAACAAAGGGTTAAAAACCGTAGCAGAGGCGCATTGCTGGCGGAATCCCATTGATTTCAATGGGCGGGAACGGTATACACATCGCTCCAATGATACGGCTAGCAGGACTTTTTTTTACCGTCCTGCTAGCCCTTGGGGCTTTCACACTGGAGACACAGCAGTGGCTGTTTAGGGTCGGTTTGCAGGCGCTATTTTTAGCACAATAGCGCAAACCGCTCCAGTGTGAAAGGGGTCTTAGAAATAAAAACCATACCAGGAGTCCAGCTTTAAAGGATAAGTTCACCTATCGTAACATGTTAATAGACCGGCCCCCGCACCACCCTGATCTCGGCTGTGACAGCTAGTGGGGTTCTTCTCGCCCGCCCGGCCGTACCACTGATTGACAGGGCTCTGGGCATGGAAAACTACAAGGTCTGGAAGCCTTTGCGGCCGCCAGCTTGTAGTGAACTCTCATGGCGATGTAAAGCACTGTGGTAGTTCATTCATGCTTCTTATGGGATTGTATCTGCTTACCCATACGAAATGTACGGGGAAGCAGATAAACTGGCTCTGCTGGAGACCTGCACGCCACCAGTGACCTGCTGATCATGGGTGCAATGCTTTACAGGCTCCAAAAAAAAAAATGCACATTTTTTTTTACCTGCATAAAAAATGTGTATTTATTTTTATTTTTTCAAAAAAGTGAACTTATCCTTTTAAAGCAGAACTAAAAGCATTTATTTTCCATGTCTTTTTTTTTTTTGCCATCTGTGTCCCATTGGGAAGATTTCCTTTCACTTTCTGTCCCATAGCCAAAACAGGAAGTGAGAGGGAAAAACTTCCAAAATGGGGGAATCCCAAGTCGTGACCAGGATAACCACAACCAATGTTCCATTTGGAAGATTGTTAAACTAAAAAAAGTTATACTTTAAACCCCCACCATATCCAAAACTAGATAAAGAAATGTTTGGTTTGATATACGCTTTAATGGTAAGATTTTTTTCATGTATCCCTCCCCACATATCCAGTGGCATACAGAATTTGCCGTGTCCTTCAATGTTACCACATTTTGCACATATGACCCACAGGCCATGACCATGTCACAGGGTTGTTATCTATTGGTAGGCAGCATTTCTGTCATTCTTCTGTGGGGTGTTTGTGACAAGTACAAGGAATGTCATTAGGGTAAGAAGCGTCACACTTTATTTACAAAAGAGAAGAGATAATACAGAGCAGTCCACAGAGAGAAAAGGGTGGCCCGAAGGGATAGACAGGACAACTATCTTGTGGGGCACTGAGTGTAGCCAGCTTCCTGCAGGTTCGGGGATGGTAAAAGGTGGGTGAAGGAGGGCTGCTCTCTGACACGGCCGGGGTCTTTTTTTGGGAGTTTACTTCCAGCGGCCCCCAACTTTTCCTTTGCCTCCAGCTGCTTTCTTGCTGCTGTAATGGGGAATAAATAAGCACAGGTTAGTGGACAGGGTACATACACAATCAAAGAAAAATACCAGATACAGAAAATATGGCATAGGTAGGATTAAGGTTCTGAAAATGTATTAAAGAGGAACTGAACTCTGGACAATGTGCCCAAAAAAAAACGAAGCAGATAGAGGGCAAAGGACTAGTCAATAGCATTGCCTGTGGTTGTCTTGTGGCTGAGCTTTTTCTATTACCAACTTGCCATGCCTTGTTCTACATTACGTCTCTGTATGTAGGAGGCCATCTTGGTGGGGACAGGGTATTGCTTTCTCATATCAGAGCCTCCAGCAAAGAGAACAGTGAACCGCAAACTGGTGATATAACCAAATATCACTCCAAATCTGTCAAGACTAACAACCAGAGACAACAGTGCCTTAGATATTACATTGCAGATGTACAGATATGAGGCTGGAAGTACAGGGGTTCCTAGGCACCCTTACGTACCAGGAAGTACACTGCTATTTTCTGGACGAATTTCAGACCAAAAGTAAAAAAAAATTCAGGGCACTGCTTAGGCACAATTACCATTTCAAAATGTTCCTTATAACATAGCAAATCTGCACTTTTTTTTTTTTTTTTTTTAGTTCAGTTCAACTTTTAAGGTAAGTAAAGAGAAAATACAGAAGACGGTCAAGGAGGACTAAAACAGAAATAGAAGAAAGAGAAAAAATACTGTTGATATTGCAGGATGGTAAACCAAGGCTACACAAGTTGGCTTATGTAAAAGAAGGAATGATAACATTTTTCAGCAGTTTTTCCAGATATCGGAAGTCTAAATGTTTGTAATTCTAATTATTACAGGTGGGATTTAACATGGTCAGCTGGTAGAATCATTGGAAAGCAATGTAATGGACTTCTTAACCGGCCTAATATAATACAACTGGATGGACTTGGCAAGAGAGCACATATCATTATAGTATGACATTTTGCCAGGTATTAAAGTAGCCACAAATGTTATTATTGACCTCTATATAAGAGCCACTTGTTAGGCTTAACAGTCCTGCTGGTTTCCCCTACATACACACAAACATGCAGTATTACCGTACTTACCATGATGTCATGTTAGTTTGGGAGAGACTGTACATTTTCTCTCACATGCTGTACTTCCCTTTGAATTATCATGCATACATGTCTTAAATACACACTGCTACAATTCTGCCATCATAATCATAAAGGCCAATATCGGGGTTGGGTAAAACCAGTTACTGGAGTTTAATATGGGCTGTGAAGAGACCCAGGCCTTTTATGTGCTGACAGAACCGGAGTGTGCTTCTCATATACTGTACCTGACACACCAGGGTCAGCAGTTGGTTAGTTTACTTACTTGTTACTGCTCAAGGTTAGACTGGAGATATCATGGTAGGCTGGAGATATCGAGTGAAGAAGTGGTGTCCTATTCGGCCTGTGATATCTCTCAAGACCAGTGATATCTACCATGCTTGTGAGGGCACACATGGTCTCATAATTAGGTAGATCAGTCATCAAGCCTAGGTAAGACTTGACACAAGTGTAGGGATCACCTATTCTCTCTGAAGGCTGTCAAATTACAAGCTGAACAAGTGGTCTTATGAACTGTGTTCTCTGAATTGATAGTCAAGCCTCTGCTGCGTATTGGTGACCAGTACACTTGTGGCTGAGCTGAGCATAGTTGTTAGGTCAGTGATGGTGAACCCTGGCACCCCAGATGTTTTGGAACTACATTTCCCATGATACTACACTACACTGCAGAGTGCATGAGCATCATGGGAAATGTAGTTCCAAATATCTGGGGTGCCAAGGTTCACCATCACCGCGTTAGGTGATATTTGCAAGGCATCATATGTCCATGTTATGCAGTTATATTGCATTACATTGTCACTAGGTAATCTCTCTCTCTCTCTCTCACTAGGTAATTGTTTTAATGCTTTGAAGTGCGTAAATTGGGTTAGCACAAAATAGGGCTGAGTAGAACCAGTATGTATTTACAAATTTCCTTTATTACACCATAAAGTACATACTGGTCCAGTAGCCATTTTGAAAGATAAAGAAGAATTAGTGAGGATGCAGGGAATTGATTCATTAAGAACCACTGTCAAAAAATGGCTGCCGCTACCAAAAGTGCAGCAGCCCTAGATTTAACAAGCCGTTAATTGAAATTGAACAAATATGGAGGGGAATTGTACCTATGGGCGAGAATAGATGCATTGGTTGTTTGGGATAAATTGTATTTTTCATAAAATACAAATAGTTTATTATAAACATTGTGAGTCCTACCGGAATCCATGCAGTGTTGCTTTTAGGGGCTTGTGGTTTTCAAATAATTGTTCTTTCTTTAAATCAGTAGGTTATGAATTAATTTGAATTCAGAAAATCATTCTGAGCCCGTACTGTAGATACTGTATTTCAGTTGATCAGGGATTATATGCAGGCTGGAATTGGAACAATGTTGTCGTATCTAGTACTACTTACTGTTTCTGCAGCTGATCAATGCGGTTCCTGAGTGTTGTAACCTGTTAAAACAACATACAAACCATTTATACCGGAGTCCTTCACGGTTCCTTACCTCCAACACCCTGATACTTTGTCAGAGGTTCCTTTGGTTGCTTGTTGGAATGCTGTTACCTGGCACCCTCTCTCCAGGGTGGCGTTCCATATAGGCAAGATAAGAGTGGCAGAGTGTCTAATGACCAGCACACACAAAAATACCTCTAGGTATATCTCCCGACACACAGCTACTTACCTTTACTTAACACCCAGGCTAGGGCATGGAGCAGAGGCAACTACCCTAATCATAACCCAACAAGAGTGGGATCATAGGACATCAAGACTACAAGTTTATCCAATGAATAATTTTACGGGTCACTCTGGCTCTGTACTAAATTATTACATGATAGGAAGATACGTTGGTATTGTTGATACTCATTTAGATAGGCTTTCTATTTATTTATGACAAGAACCCAATTGGTTTGGTAGAGAAATGTTGATTATTATACTATGCTTTTCTTATGTGCTTTACAGAATTTGCCTTCAAATTTTTGTTTTTGTTAGATTTTTCAATGGTTGCATAACGTAACAAGCAACCATCTACCATGTGTTCAGCATCCTTAAGCCCCGTACACATGATTGGACCTTTGTCCGACCAAAATCACGACGGAATTCCATCGGAGTAAAAGAACATGTTCTCTATCTAAACTCCGATGGAATTCATCGGAATTTCCGATGGGGCATACACGCGGTCGGAATTTCCAATGGAAAAAGTCCATCTGACTTTTTCCATCGGAAATTCCGATCGCGTGTACGGGGCTTTTTTATAAATGTTTGCCAAGCAGTTTATAGACTGCTCATGGTGTACAATGAACCTGAGATTTAGCCTGGATCTTCTGGTACAGAATCATTATATTATACACAAGAATGTAGGAGCTCTTACTGCAAATGTGTCCAACTAAAGACACTGCACTATTCCACGTAACTAATTAAAGCAGAAGTAAACCCATCAATGTAACATTTTCAAAGAACAGTTAACATTCCTGGCATGCCGGGAATGCTTACTGTCACATTGGTTGTGCTCTCAACCAAACTGTCAAACCATCCAATGGCTGGTGTCATAACTGATCACATGTGCAGCATCATGGCAGTTATAGATTAAACAGAGGCCAAGATGGCAGCTTCCTTGGCTGAAAATCATAGGAGGGTTTACTACCACTTTAACTTGTACAAGAACATTATGTAAAGCCTCGTACACACGACCGAGAAACTCGACGGGCGAAACACATCGTTTTGCTCGTCGAGTTTCTTGTTAGGCTGTCGAGGATCTCGGCGAGCCAAATTTCCCCATTCCCGTCGAGGAAAAAGAAGACATGCTCTCTTTTTGGCTCAACGAGATCCTCGACAGTTTCCTCGTCGAAAAGTGTACACACGACCGGTTTCCTCGGCAAAAAAAAAATACCAGCAAGTTTCTTGCTGGTTTTTGCCGAGAAACTCGGTCGTGTGTACGAGGCCTAAGCCTCCAGGAGTATTCTGTCACCTGGAGCAACCTTGTTGTTGTTTTTTTTTTTTTTCCACAAACTAAAATTTGCAAATTTGAGTATTCTACATATGTATATTTTGGATCATAAAGTAATCCTGTGGCTAAAAAAAAAAAAAACGGCTAAAAAAAAATGCAACCTTTTTGTAGTCCTGATGTCCTGGTTTGCTATATCCATAAACCCTTCTTTGGGCCATTGCTTTAGCCACAAGCCCGGTCGTACCCACTGCTACCCTGACACACATCTGAACAGACAGTTCAGTTGAGTTAGCCTCCTTCGTAAGAGGCATCTCTACTTACAACTTAGAGAGTTCCTCTACTCTCCTGTGCAGGGTTGTAATCTAAGAAAAACCAAGATAATCATGTGAATAAGGGGATACTGGAAGCAAGTGCCTGGTAGGATAATGCGTGCTGGCTTCAATCTAATTTGCCCCTACATTTATCACCACAAATGCATCACTGCTACTCCTATAATCGTTTTTTATTTATTTTTTATTAAATCTCTTAAGTTTAAATGTACAAATTGTATGCCAGCCACTGAACACTTTCTGTGTAGAGCAAAAGTTGCAGCCACTAAACACTTTCTAATTGACCAATAGGGGCAGCCACTGACATAACGATTTCCACCTCAGCCAATTGGAGAAATCCTTGTATTGGTTGATAAAATTTTAATAATAATACAAGGCTTCTCCTGGGTGGCAGAGAAGGATTCAGAACAACTTGATTTTGGTGCAGCAGCAGACAGTCAGCCACCCATTCTTCTACCTGAAACACAGGGGGAGATTTACTAAAACTGGAGCCCTCAGAAACTGATGGTGTAGCTGTGCGTGTTCACCCAAAATATAAATTTTTAACATTAGATTAAGGCTAATTTTAGTAAGCAGAATCGGGTGTTTTTTTTTAAATGAATGCAGTACTTACCGTTTTAGAGATCGATGTTCTCCCGCCGCTTCCGGGTATGGGCTGCGGGACTGGGCGTTCCTATTTGATTGACAGCCTTCCGACGGTCGCATACAGTGCGTCACGAGTTCCCGAAAGTAGCCGAACGTTCGGCTTCTATTCGGCAACTGGTGACGCGATGTATGCGACCGTCGGAAGGCTGAAATAGAAACGCCCAGTCCCGCAGCCCATACCCGGGAGCGGCGGGAGAACATCGATCTCTAAAACGGTAAGTACTGCATTCATTTTAAAAAGAACACCCGATTCTGCTTACTAAAATTAGCCTCAATCTAATGTTAAAAAAATACATTCGGGTGAACTCCCGCTTTAAGCTTTGGCAATAAAACCTAGAAGCTGATTGGCTTCAATGCAGAGCGGCACCAGATTTTGCGCTCTCCAGTTTTAGTAAATCTTTTCCACTGTGCCACCATACTGTATGCTGCTAATAATACTACAGTATGATACAGCACACACAAGGGCACATAGCAATGTCATGGAAAATAATTTGTGGGCCAGACTTTTGGCAGTCACCAAAATTAAAGGAAAGTTTTCCTAAAAAAAAAAAAAAACCCTGCAAGAGAAAGGCGTAATGAGCTAGTATGCATAGCATACTACCCCGTTATGAATTACTTACGTGAGATTGAAGCCCCCGCAGCGACCCTCGTTCCTCTCCTCTGCCGCCACCATGATACCCGGGTATCGCTGCTCCGGTGCTGTGACTGGCCGGAGCAGCGATGACGTCACTCCCGCGAATGCGAGCTGTCAGGGACGGCACGGTCCCATTCATTAACAGCACGCTCAGTGCGCCTGCGCCGTTGTCTATGGCACGCATGCGCCATAGACATCGGTGCAGTCTTTTCTGCGAATATCTCCTTAAAGCGGATGTGCCACTAAACAAATATATTAAAAGCCAGCAGCTACAGATACTGCAGCTGCTGACTTTTAATATAAGGACACTTACCTGTCCTGGAGTCCAGCGGTGATCGCAGCAGATGACGAGCCGATCGCTCGTCACCCTGCTGCTCCCCCCTCCATCCACGGTGAGGGAACCAGGAAGTGAAGCGCTCCGGCTTCACTGCCCGGTTCCCTACGGCGCATGCGCGAGTCGCGCTGCGCCCGCCGATTGGCTCCCGCTGTGTGCTGGGAGCCGAGTGTTCCCAGCATACAACGGGGGACGGACGGGAAGGGGAAAAAAAACCCGTCCTTTGCCCGTATCGTAGGGCCGGAAGTGGGTGCAGATACCTGTCTGTAGACAGGTGTCTGCACCCCCCTCCCCCCTGAAAGGTGTCAAATGTGACACCGGAGGGGGGGAGGGTGCCGATCAGCGGGACTCCACTTTAGAGTGGAGATCCGCTTTAACCGTGTAGGTTAAGGAGATATTTCTTGCACCTACAAGCTTTATGCCGCGTACACACGATCAGTCCAACCGATGAGAACGGACCGATGGACCGTTTTCATCGGTTAACTGATGAAGCTGACTGATGGTCCGTCGCGCCTACACACCATCGGTTAAAAAAACGATCGTGTCAGAACGCGGTGACGTAAAACACAATGATGTGCTGAAAAAGTTCAATGCTTCCAAGCATGCGTCGACTTGATTCTGAGCATGCGTGGATTTTTAACCGATGGTTGTGCCTGCTAACGATCGTTTTTTTCCCATCGGTTAAATTGAAAACAAGTTGGCTTTTTTTTAACCGATGGTTAAATAACAGATGGCGCCCACACACGATCGGTTTTGACCGATGAAAACGGTCCATCAGACCATTCTCATCGGTTTAACCGATTGTGTGTACGCGGCATTAATCTAGGCTTACCTGTAGGTGCAAGTGATCTGTAAGGGTTTACAACCACTTTAGGTGTGAAGTCAAATATAGTGCTGGCCAATTAAAAAAAAACTGTATTTAGACTCAGCTCCCACCTATGCAGTTTGCTTTTCATTTTTTCTGCAGTGCTTTTTGCTGTGTGTTTTGCGTTTTTGCACACACGATTTTGCCAAAATGTGCAATTTGCATTTTTTTTTTATGCTTTTTTTTGGCCAATGCAACACCATACATTTCCATTATTGGATAAAGCTAGGGCAGACTGAAAATTGGACATTGCACATATGTTTTATATTATGTACGGTATATCATTTTTTGTGCTTATTATTGATATTTCACAGTAGTGTGTTTTCAACTTTTTGGAGAGATAAATAATAGTAACAGCAAAGCTTGCTTATTTTTGGCAAAATTAAGAAAATGTCCAGATTTAGTCCTGCAAGTTTTATCAACAAAGGATCTTGAAACTACCGGTAATAGGCAATTTTTGAGTTGCAGTTTGATAACTTGCAAAGGTATTGCTTATATAAAAAAATATATATTGTATGGACAGCTGCCTTGCATTCTTAAACGATCAAAGGATCCTACAGTGACTACCATAATATCGAAATTTGACTACTGTCATAATAATATGACTATAACATCATCCTTGTAAACATATGTACAGAAGAAAAATCTGTCTGGGGCAGCGCGTTGACTTTAAGGCTGCATTCACACCTGAACGCAGCGTATTTTACCGCGATTTGCCGCGACAAATTGCAGCATTTTGTCCCGCGATTTGCCGCGACAAAACGCAGCGTTTTTTAAGCCTAACATACGCTGGAGGGGTGATTAACATTGTCGGCTATGCCGAATGCCGAAAGCCGCCTAAAAAAAAGGGTCCGGGACTTGTTTTGAGCTTCAGGCGTTCGGCGTTCGGCGTGGAGATGTGAACCATCTCCATAGCCGACAATGTTAAATCACCCCTCCAGCGTATTTCAGGCTGCAATAGCGTCGCGCTACAGGCGACAAAACGACTAGGTGTGAATGGAGCCTAAAGCCCTGTACACACGATCGGATATCTGATGGATTTTTTTGTCGGATATCCGATGAAGCTGACTTTCATCAGTCTTGCCTACACACCATCAGTCAAAAATCTGACCGTGTCCAATGCAGTGACGTAAACCACTACGACGTGCTAAGAAAAATTAAGTTCAATGCTTCCGAGCATGAGTCGGCTTGATTCTGAGCCTGCATGGATTTTTGACCGATGGACTTCCACACAGACGATAGTTTTTTCTATCGTTTTTTTATCCATAGAAATTTTTTAAAACATGTTCTATTTTTTTTCACCGATGAGGCCCACACACGATCGGTTTGTCTGATGAAAACGGTCCATCGGTCTGTTTTCATCAGACAAACCGATCGTGTGTACAGGGCTTTAGACTTAATTATTGTGTGTAGTGGGCTCACCTCGTATTTCTGTTTCTTGAGCTTCTCTCCATACTCAAACTTCTCGGACTCGAGCTGGTACAGCCAGTCCCACAGCTCCTTGGCCTTGTCCCTGTTACAGAAAAGTCAACGGGTTAGGTAAGTTTACGTACTGAACTACTGCAGATCAAGGTAAAAAACGACTGTTTAATCCGACTGGCTTCTCCAACCTTTTGCACTCTGGTATAGAGATCTTTCAACTGGAGTATCACGTTCTGCACCGTTTTACCATTAAAGCGGAGTTCCAACCACAATTAGCATTTTTTAAATATATGTCCTTTCATCCTGCGTTTTTATAATATAAATCTGGTCACTTACAATTTTACAATCCGCCGCCGATCTGCATAGATATTCAAAAAAGATAGTTTATAAAACTATATCTACACCATTGTCATTTTGCTTGTGGGCATTGTGAAGCCTACAGGCACTTAGGGCCAGATTCACCAAAGAGATACGACGGCGTTTCTCCTGATACGCCGTCGTATCTCTGTTTCTATCTATGCGACTGATTCATAGAATCAGTTACACATAGATATCCATAAGATCCGACAGGTGTAATTGTTTTACACTGTCGGATCTTAGGATGCAGTACCGCGGCCGCCGCTGGGTGGAGTTTGCGTCGTAAACCAGCGTCGGGTATGCAAATTAGCAGTTACGGCGGATCCCCGACGGATTTTCACGTTCGCTACGTCGCTGCTAGTCTAGTTTCCCGTCGCAAAGTTAGTCATCGTTTGACCTGCCCTAACTTTAGTCAGCAATCGTATTGCTGTCTAAAGTATGGCCGTCGTTCCCGCGTCAAAATTTTAAATTTAACGTTGTTTGCGTAACACGTCCGGGAATACGGAAGTATGCTACGCGCGTCGCCGTTCGAAAAAATGACGTCAAAGCACGGCGGGAGTTAAGAAACGGAGCATGCGCAGTAGGTCCGGCGCGGAAGCGCGCCTAATTTAAATGGCACACGCCCATTTGAATTGGCCCGCCTTGCGCCAGAGGCCGCCGGCGTAGTTTTTATCGCAAGTGCTTGGTGAATCAGGCACTTGCGATGAAAACTTGCGGCGGTGTAACGTATCTAGGATACGTTACGCCGCCGCAGTTCTATGTGAATCTGGCCCTTACTTCCTGGAAGTCTTGGATGGGGAGTGATAATTGGACAGCGCACTGCATCCTGGGAAATGATGACACACATTTCCCAGGAGCATCAGAGGGAGATGATGTCAGAATCCTAGGTGGTTTCAAAGGCAGATTTCGTGGGACCGCATAGCAACAGGCATTTCCAGATGAGTAAAAAAATAAATATTTTTTTTTTCTTTTCTAGTCGTAAGCTACAGTTTAAAGCAAAATTGTTTTTTTGATGGAACCTCCACTTTAAGTCAAAAACTTCTGCTGTGAATTTTGGATTTCTGGAGCAAAAAAAAAGGGGGGAGGGGCAAGACCTGTTGGTGTTACTTAACTTCATCAGAATAAAATGAGGTCTAGTGTGCTGCCATAAAGGGTTGTGCTGTATGGCAGAGCTGTGTAAATCTCAGGATGGATGACATACAATTCCTTTGGCAGGTACAACTTCTCTCATATACTGTATACATTTTATAATTGACATCCCAAAGACACCTAAACATCAATGTTTACCTGAGCTTGTCATCACTCATGTGGTCAACATTCAGGGCCTTGCGACGATCTGCCAGAATCTTCTTTTTCTGCTCACGGGCTGTTTGCTTCTTACCTCTCTTCTGGTCAGCCTACAGAGGAATCATTAACAAGTCAGTGCTTTTCAACATTTTATCAGCTGGTCCCCCAACTGTTATGTTTTGGAGACTGAAGGGGGGACTTCTTGATAATGTTCAATAAACAGCAGCAGGTTTTTGGTCCCAGTGACAGGTACCGATCTATACAGTGTTCATATTTACAGCAAGCAAAACAATATGTTCAGAGATCACAGCCTCCCCCCCCCCCCACCGCAAATAAAATCTTTTTTACATTCAAAATGTTAACCTAAAAGTTTTTTTCTTCGCCTAATCTTATTTATGTTTTGAGCCAGTCTTAAGTTACAATACAAAAAACACAATTTGGCTGGTCCCACTTTACCACTATCAGGGGAGTACTGACCATTCGGACACTCGGGCACTGCCTGAGGGCCCCATGCCACTAGGGGGCCCCATCAGAGTTGCCAGCCTCAGCAAAACCAGGGACAGTATGTCAAAATATGTGTTTTTAAAAAAATCCCAAGATTATAGACGCCCTACCTCTCCAGTACTTTTTCAGTGTGTGTATGTGTATTCTGTGTGTATGTATACTGTGTGTGTGTATATTGTGTTGGTGTATACTGTGTGAGTGTATATTGTGTGTATACTGTATGTGTGTGTGTATACTGTGTATGTATACTGTGTGTGTGTGTGTGTGTGTATACTGTGTATGTGTACTGTATGTGTGTGTATACTGTGTATGTATACTGTGTGTGTGTGTGTGTGTGTGTGTGTATACTGTGTATGTGTACTGTATGTGTGTGTATACTGTGTATGTATACTGTGTGTGTGTGTGTGTATACTGTGTATGTGTACTGTATGTGTGTGTATACTGTGTATGTATACTGTGTGTGTGTGTGTGTATACTGTGTATGTATACTGTGTGTGTGTGTGTGTGTATTGTGTGTATACTGTATGTGTGTGTGTATACTGTGTATGTATACTGTATGTGTGTGTATACTGTATGTGTGTGTGTGTATACTGTGTATGTATACTGTATGTGTGAGTGTATACTGTGTATGTGTGTGTGTATACTGTGTATGTATACTGTATGTGTGTGTGTGTATACTGTGTATGTATACTGTATGTGTGAGTGTATACTGTGTATGTGTGTGTGTATACTGTGTATGTATACTGTATGTGTGTGTGTGTGTACTGTGTATGTATACTGTATGTGTGTACTGTGTATGTATACTGTATGTGTGAGTGTATACTGTGTATGTGTGTGTGTATACTGTGTATGTATACTGTATGTGTGTACTGTGTATGTATACTGTATGTGTGAGTGTATACTGTGTATGTGTGTGTGTGTATACTGTGTATGTATACTGTATGTGTGTGTGTGTGTACTGTGTATGTATACTGTATGTGTGTACTGTGTATGTATACTGTATGTGTGAGTGTATACTGTGTATGTGTGTGTGTGTATACTGTGTATGTATACTGTATGTGTGTGTGTGTGTACTGTGTATGTATACTGTATGTGTGTACTGTGTATGTATACTGTATGTGTGAGTGTATACTGTGTATGTGTGTGTATACTGTGTATGTATACTGTATGTGTGTGTATACTGGGGACCCCATAATCTCCTATTGCCCAGAGGCGCCATGAGTTGTCATTTCTCACTTCCTGTTCCTCTTCAGTAAGCTGTTTTGGATGACTAACCACCGCTCAGATGATGGGGGCAAGCTTACTGAGGAGAAACAGGAAGTGAGAAATTAAGACAAAGAAAAAAAACATTTAGAAGGGAAATCGAAGGAAAAGGTAAGTGAACCGACAATGCACTAGCTTAAAGGAACCTATTCAGAAAATAAAAAAATGAACCTTTACAACCCCTTTAAATCAAAAAGTAAAAATATTGTGTTTTTTTCAAAATTGTGGCTCTTCTTTTGTTTATAGCGCAAAAAATAAAAACCGCAGAGGTGATCAAATAGCACCAAAAGAAAGCTCTATTTGTGGGAAAAAAAGGACGTCAATTTTGTTTGGGTGCCACGTCGCACGACCGCGCAATTGTCAGTTAAAGCAGGGCAATGCCGAATCGCAAAAAGTGCTCTGGTCAGGAAGGGGGTACATTTTTCCAGGGCTGAAGTGGTTAAGAGGGTGTGTCAGGGGGCGTGTCCTATGCCTACATACGTTTGCAAGTAGGTGTCCCTTATTTCCATGTCAACATGTTGGGAGGTGTGGGCACGTAATATATGTGTCATCACACAATGGAGTGATTTACTAAAATGTAAAGTCAGTCTGAGCCTCATTTAAAGTGGTAGTAAACCCTCCTATGATTTTCAGCCATATTGGCCTCTGTTTAATCTACAACTGCCATGATGCTGCACATGTGATCAGTTATGACACCAGCCATTGGATGGTTTGACAGTTTGGTTGAGAGCACAACCAATGTGACAGTTAGCATTCCCGGCATGCCAGGAATGTTAACTGTTCTTTGAAAATGTTACATTGATGGGTTTACTTCCGCTTTAATAAAACTGTGAAGTGAAACTGGGACTCATTTACCAAAGTGCGATGCTAGGTGTTCTTCAAACCTCCATGTCTGAAAACGGTTGGCTGAAAGCATTGGAATAAACATGTTTCACTTTTGTTACTCAAGCCCCATATCTTGCTTTGCCTTTACGTGGTGGAGCGGCTCACCTTGGCCAGGTAGCTGCTGTATGTGGCTCCCATGGAAGACAGAGCCTTCTTCTTCTTCATGTCATCCTCAGCACGTCTCATGGCATCCTGTTCCTCTCTTCTTGCCTTCTCCTCCTGTAGCAGCATTATAATAGTTATTAGGATTATACTGTAAGTCATTTTATAAATAACTCTAAAAGCAATACAGTGGCACGGATTCAGTAAGATTTGCGCATTAATTACGGAGGCACAGGGCAACGATTTTTCCCTGCGCCCCCGCAAATTTGCGCCACTGCCCTCGATTCACGGAGCAGTAGCTCCGTAAATTGCGAGGGCGCGCCGGCAAAATTCCCCGGCGTAAGCGCGCGCAATTTAAATGATCCCGCAGGGGGCGGGAATCATTTAAATTAGGCGCATTCTCGCGCCGTCGGGAAACTTTCCCGACGTGCATTGCGGCAAATGACGTCGCAAGGACGTCATTTGCTTCAACGTGAACGTGAATGGCGTCCAGCGCCATTCACGAATCACTTACGCAAACGACGTGAAATTCAAATTTCACGACGCGGGAACGGCGGGTATACTTTAGCATTGGCTGCCCCTACTATTAGAAGGGGCAGCCTTACGCTAAAGACGCCGTACGAAAACTCCGTAACTTGCGTACGCAGGGCTCGCGCAACATTGTGAATCGGTGTTAGTATGCAATTTGCATACTATACACTGAGCACAATGGGAGCGCCCCCTAGCGGTCATCGCAAGAATGCAGCCTAAAATCTGCGTGGCATAAGAGCCTTATGCCACGCAGATTTTAGGCTGCAGTCGGCGTTACGATGTTCCTGAATCAGGAGCATTCGTAACGCCGGAGCAAGTCTGCAATTGCGCTGCGTAACTATGGTTACGCAGGCGCAATTGCTCTCTGAATCCGGGCCAGTGTTTATACGATTCAGAAGTGTTCAAGAATATGCATGCCAAAAATGCAACAGATTTGGTGATATTTTGATGTAAGCCATTTATTATTTTTACTCTTTGTACATCCATGTAATGATAAGAACACTTCTTAATATTAGTCCTTTTTTTTATAAAGTACCAATGTGTTGTGCGGTGTTACATACATGCAATGCACAGTAAAAGGTGCTTACGGACACCAAATGATGGCCGCCCTGCCATATGTGTTTTGCCCACTGAATGATTATTCTTACAAGCTGACTATTTTAATAGGTGAGAATAAAGCCTCATACACAGGATCGGACTTCCATTGGATTTTTCCATGGATTTTGGTCCGAATGGGCTTTGGCCGTGAACTTGTTCTGCATACACACGGCAGGACATTTTCAGCCAACATTCACCAAATCACATGTTTTTTCAGCTCTTTACCGCCACCCTTTGGGTAACTTCTGCTATTGTTTGATCTTTAGCATTGGTTCTGAGCATGCGTGTTTGTACTATGGACTTTCGTCCGATAGACTTGTGTACACACAATCGGATTATCCTCTATCGGACATTTGTTGCCGAAAAGTTTGAGAGCATTCACAGCAAACATTTGTCTGATGAAAAAGCGAAAACAATTGTCCGATGGAGCATACACACGGTGGGATTGTCCGATCAAACACGTCCGTCGGACAATTGTCAAAAAGTCTGATCGTGTGTATGGGCCTTATGGTACATATAAGATATAACATTGTGATTGTGTGTTTCTGAGAATACTCACAGCAAGTCTGTTCTGGCGTTCCTTCTCCTTCTCTGCTCTGATCCTCTGCTGATCCGCTCTCTCAGTTCTACGTTTCTCCTGAAAACCATAAGAAAATGGGGAGATCAGCCACGACACCGGGATACAGTTCCCTCTTTTTTTCCTTTTTTTTTGGGGGGGGGGGGGTTATTTTCAGAGTCCAATGAGATTTGAAAGGTACAGTCACATGGCTTACATAAGGATCCCTATCTTTGTGATAAAGCAGAACTCCAGGCAACAGTCTATATTTGTGTGGTCTCGTTAAAGAGAGGTCTGGGTATTCTATGAATCATTCTCGAAAAAAAGGAAAAATATATATATACACGGATCACCCAAAGGGGAATGTTTTTTCAACAAAAGTGGAGTTACTCTTTAAAGCTTTGTGAATTATTAAATTTACAGAAACATTTATGAAAGCTCTGCCATCTTGTGGACAAATTAGAGTATACATGTATTGCATTAACTCTCATAAGACACATGTTAGACTAATAAGGCCCAGTTCACACTGGCGCAACATATGCTCCGACTTTGGGAGCACATGTCGCATGATGTGTATAAATCAATGGTTCTTTATGAGAGCCGTCTTAAAGGGGTTGCAAAGACTCCAGATACATTAAGGTGAAAAACTTTCTGTGTTGCAGCTACTCCCAAAGCCGCCAATTTTTCTTACCTAAGCCCGTCCGTTCCAGCAATGTGCACAGGCCCAGCGACTCCAGTCACTGTCTCTGTCCTCATTAGATAGACTGATAGCAGCGGGAGCTATTGGCTCCCGCTGCTGTCAATCAAATCCGGTGATGGGGGCGGCTCCGAATCATGCTGCCTGTGTCAATGGAAAGCGACTCTCCGTGGAGGCACCCAATGAAGAGGAGGAGCCAGGAGAGATGCCGGGACACCTTAGAAGAAGAGAATCGGGTCTGCTATGTGCAAAACCCTTGCACAGAGCAGGTAAGTATAACATGTTTGTTATTTAAAAAAAAAACATTAACTGATCTGACACAGGACAGTCCGACTTTGAAACAGGTTTCTGTTTCTGTCGGACTACTTTGGTCCGACTTGGGCATGACTTCTGCCCATTGATTTGAATGTAAGTCGAATCCAAATTGGATTATCATCTTAACTGATCTGACTTGTGGCATGCGACTTGTCCTCTCAAAATCTTAAAGGGGAACCACCATGCCAAAAAAAAAATCCATACCAGACCACGATGGGGGGGAATTCCTTATTTTTATTAAAGGACTTTGTCAAAAACATGTATACTGTTTTTATCTATTTTTTGTACACTTTTGACCCCTACTCATTCACATAGGGTGGGGGAATGGGATCTGGTGGCCACCTTGTTAAAGGGGGCTTCCAGATTCCGATAAGTTCTCTGCCTGCAGATTCCCACAACAACTGGACAAGGGTTGTCAGGAAGAGACCCTTGTCCCCATCAACAAGGGGACAAGGTGCTTTGGGGTAAAGGGCACAGAGCCCCTCTGCCCCAAAGCACCCACCCTCCATGTTGACGATATGTGGCCTGGTATGGTTCAATAGGGGGGGGGGGGCGCTCGCTTATCTCCCCCCTCTCTTGATCTGCCAGGCACCGTTCTCGGATGAGGGTCTGGTATGGATCTTTGGGGTAATCCCACACCATTTTTTGTTTTTATTCTGGTATGGTCTTGGGGGGGAACCCCACGGCGGTTGTTTTTTTGTGCTTTTTTTTTAGCGTGGGGTTTCCCATACCAGCCTCAAAGGGCCTGGTATTGTCATATTTTTTTCATTGAAGTCGTAGGGCAAAGTCGGATAGGAAGTCGTCCGACTTCTATGGCGGAGCAGTGTGAACCCGGCCTAATGATGGACTAACTACAATGTTAAACAGGTGATAGAATTAAGGCCTTTGACAACATTGGGAGAAGTTCATTCACAAGCATATAACTTACAATTCTATCCTTTAATCCAATAATCTCTTCTTCTTCCTTCTTACGAGCCTCAAAGTGCTGATCAATCAATGACTGCAGCTCAATCAAGTCCTTGTTCTGTCTTTTCTTCTGGATATCCTGCAACCAAAAAACAAAAATAGGTCAAAATCATATTAACAACTGTTTTGTTTTCCCCATCTAGGACATGAAAATCCCTTCTGAGATAAGTGGCCATTTTCTTTTTCTTCTTCTGGTCCCACCTTTCACCAAGATGACATGGACTGCTCCATCGAGTTTATGTGGATTTATTTTCCAAATAACAGTTTGGCAATTTTGAAGCAATGCCTTTAGTAGGAAATTAATGGTATCTATGATTTTGGTATTCTCCCTTTTATTTTCTTAGTATACTTACATCAAAGTCTACTTTCTCTCCATCTGGGATTTTAGGTGCTGTGAGTCTGCAACACAAATACACAGCATTAGCTGTTAATCGATCTGAGAGAGCAGTTCACATATGGTAAAAAGTAAAATGAAATGGTGCAAGAGTAAGTGATTGTTCCATACATTTGGGGCTACCATTTGAGGTGCGGTGTCTGGGTATGAAGAGATGCAAAGGTAAGTAACTACAGCTTGAGGAGAGGTGTAAGTCAAACTGCCTTATTTAAATAAAGGACTGTGTTTTTTGTGGGCTCAAAATCGGACCTCAAACAGTAATCCCGAGCCTAAAATAATTTGTATAGAGGTTGTATAATCAAATTGGAAGGTGTGTGGCCAGCCCAATTCCTTATACATACAGAGATGTCCAGTCTTGCTGATTGCTGGGGATTCCCCTGCCTTTTTATTGTCCGAATACTGATCTACTGCACAATATAACCTTTTTTTTATGGAGCTTTTATACCATTTTATTTATCTATTACTTAAAATATCATCTAGCCACTGAGTGTACCTGGAAATTCTGTCTTTCTTTAGTTAGCAAATATTAAAGAGTGAAAAGCAAGCATTTTTAAATCCAATTTTCTAGACTTTGAATAGAGGGGTGATTTACTAAAGACAGATAGGCTGTCACTTTGCAGGTGAAATTTCTCTTAGTTAAGTGAATGAGGCAAACATTCACTTTGCAAAGAATACTTAAAGAAATGAAAAAAGAAAAGCTACATTTTTGCTTGCACATGATTGGATGATGGAAACCAGCGGAGTGTCACCTCATTTACCAAAGCAAGAGAAAAGTGCACAACGATTTGCCTTAAATAAAACACCTCTTCAACGATAGTGGATTGTGTACCTGAATACATCACTGCCAGGGCTGGGACAATGAGGGGGCAGGAGGGGCGGCTGCCCTGGGTGCTGGTATTATGTGAGGTGGGGGGTGCCACAAGGAGAGTTCCTGATACTACAAGCTGACAGCAGTAGTGACAGCGGCATCACTACTCATGTCAACGTAGCACGGGAAGTGACAAACCAAATCTTGAGGAGGAGGGGCATCTGTGCTAGAAGGGGGGCTTTGGAGGGGGTGTGATTTGGGAGAAGGGAGGGGATTTGTGCTAGAAGGGGAAATTTGTTTCGGGGGGGGGGGTCAATTTGGGATAGGAAGGAGAATTTGGGGGGGGATTGTACTGGTGGAAGGGGGGATTTTTGTTTGTAGAGAATTTTGGCCCTCAAATTTAATTTAATGCTTAGGGGTAAGCATGCAGATTAGTTCTCAATTCATTTTTATTTTTTAGTTGGGGGGCGTGTTGCTGAAATTTAGTGCTCATACAGTTGTTTGTGGGGGGGCAGTTTGGAGACTTGTTAGATGACCTTGTCCCAGGACTGATCACTGCCTCCTACAGGGAACAGTTGCTGCCTCCATATACAATACTATGCAGAGAATCCTGGATGTGACATAAGGCAGCCACCAGTCTCTGCATTCACAGCACATTTGTTAATTATATACTGCACATTATAAGAATGCTTTGTGCAATGTGAAATATGCAAGCACACAGTGGATTCATGAAATGCTACTTACTTGGGTTTTGGCTTCTCTTCTTCAATCATACATTGAACAAGGAGAGATGAGAAAAGATAATTTGAGAATTTAATATTTAAAAAAAGGGGGGTAGTAAGGGGAAGAGCATAATTAACCAATCTGGAGACAATCCTAGACAGAGATTTCACGTAAGTTTGTCCCACAATTTACTCTTTTGTCTTATCATTTTTTGTTAATGCTAAATCCTCATGGATAGCAGTACAATTGTACTATGGTCAGAAGAAAAGTATCTCTATGCTAAACTTATCTTTTTTTTGTTAATGCTAAATCCTCATGGATAGCAGTACAATTGTACTATGGTCAGAAGTCAAGTATCTCTATGCTAAACCATGTTTAATACAGCCATCCTGAGATAATCTGGCACAGTATTACTCATTCAGAAGACCATGTTCCTTTAATGACAACTCAATGCAGCTCCTCCACCTGTGGAGCTGTGTATAGGGGAAGGACTTTTGAGTGCTTTTGTAAATGCTCACCTTAATGTCCCAACACTTTTAATGCATGAATGTTTTAATCAGGACAGGACAGGACAGGACTGGATCCCCTTTCCTACACCTTCATTTTTGGAGATTTCCCTCAAAATCGCTATGGACCCTAATAATAGGGAGACTGAGGCACAGATAGACAGGACCCCAAATGGCTCTTTGACTATTGCTTTTAAGAGGAAAATCAGAAAAATTAGGCAGAGGATGGAGTAATTCATTCATTTCACTAAATGCCTCTACCCCTAACTTCACAAATCCCCATGTGCTGAAGTTCCTTTGAGCTTCCCTTTAATTACACTTTAAAAAGATGTGGTGGTAAAGATTTTAATTTCATTCTGAGATGCTACGTCTATACATATAGGGCGAGTATTTATATACACTCTGTATTAGTTTCAAAATGATATCCATATTATTGATCATAAATAGCTGGACATAAATATGTCCTCATGACCTCCGTGCCATGGTTTTCTTGATAAACAGAATGCAAAAAGTTAGAGGGAAAAAACTCAATCCACAGTCAATCAAATGGTTCGTTAATGGGTGATAAAAACATATTATTTCTTCATCTAGAGACACAATGGAATGTAGTAAAGTGTGAATTCCGAAGGTGAAAAAGGGAAAGGGTACGCATAAAGGAAAGAACATCCAATTACAGACCTAGGTAAAATAAAGGGAAATTAACAGAGGAATATGTATATGGATAGGATAGTAAAATCATTAAATGTACAATAAGCCTAAATGCAGATGTGATATAAAATAAAATGTGAGTTGATTGAATGATCGATTCAACTATAGGTAGTTAGATTGGATGTTAAAGCTATAAATCGCTAAGAGGGACAATGAAGCTAAAGTCAGACAAGGTTGAGTAAAGCTATAGGTGGTTAAGCACATGAACTCTACAGTTAAATACATTGCAATAAGGAACCATGGAGCTATGAGTAGATTAAACAGAAGCTGTAAGTAGAAAAAGGGGAAATAAAGCTGTAGGCAGACGAATTGCAGAATGGCATATAAAATAATGCTATACGTATATTAGCAGGGAAGTGACTATATAGGTAGATAAGATATACAGTAAGGCAGTTAAGACAAAGTTGAGTCATTCATGCATTGGTTAATGATTTAAGCTATTGGTAGTAGGGTGACATAAATACCCTATCATTAGGTTCATTGGAATAGAGAGATAAAAAGTAATATGTTTATGTATAACTTCTGACTTATAACCTTGTAGTGCAGTCATATAGGGATAGTATAGGGCAGTGATGATATTTTGGAACTACATTTCCCATGATGCTCAACTACACTGCAGAGTGCATGAGAATCATTGGAAATATAGGGCCAAATCCACAGACATGCAGCCTAACTTAACTTTTCAGAGTTAAGTTACACTGCCGCAATTTTCCGAAGTTAAGTACCGATCCTCAAAGCACTTACCCGGAAAATTGCGGCAGCGCAACTTAACTCCGTCCATCGTAAGGCGTTCCTAGTTTAAATGGGCGATTCCCATTTAAATTAGGCGCGCTCCCGCGCCGGACGTACTGCGCATGCGTGTGACGTCATTTTTCCCGACGTGCAGCGCGCGAACGTAATTTACGCCGGGCTTTGTGGATTGCGACGGGACAATAAAGTTGCGATGGGTGAACAAAAAAAATACGCGCCGGGAAAAAAAATTCAAATTTAAAAAAAAATCGCGGCGATCGAAAAAAAGGTCTGGTTTTACATGGTGTACTAACTTTACACATTGTAAAACCAGCCCTAATTTTATGCGTGCAAATCGTAACTTACGCAGAAAACACAAAGCTTAAAAGCTTTGTGGATCTGCTTAAGTCCTCATTTGCATACGCTAGGCGGCATTTCGACTCGAAATGCCCCCAGCGGCAGATGCGGTACTGCATCTTAAGATCTGACAGTGTAAGTGTCTTACAGATGTCAGATCTTCTGCCTAACTTTGGAAAAATCCTTTTGAGGATCGTTTCCAAAGTTAGGCACAGAGATACGCAGGCTGAACAGCAGTTCCGCCTGCGTATCTCTTTTGTGGATTTGGCCCATAGTTCCAAAACATCTGGGGTGCCAAGGTTTGCCATCACTGGTATAGGGCATGGCCAATGTCTTTAGGGAACTGCATGTAAAAGTCAGGAGCTGCTCACGCATAACAACTATAAAGCTTTTCAGACAATTATATGGACATTGATCTACAAGTATGATATTCTAGATAGTTGATCAATTAGATTATATTTAAGCTGACGCCAATGTAGATAATACAGAATACAGAAAAGATAGACAAAAAGAGTTGGAATATACTGTACTCAGAAGAGCAGAAGTCTTTTCTAGCCAGACTAAATGTACATTATGTTGGAGATAAAGGCGGGATATACGAACTGCAGGGGATGATGAAGCTATACAGATAGAGGGGAATATATTTCCAGAAAGATAAGCGGGACAGTAGAATTTAAAGTAGATGACAGTGAAAGTTCGGGAGATGTTCTAGATAAAAGGCAAGAATTAAAAAGTAATTTCAAGATATATTATAGAGACAGGAGCTATATTAGAAGACGACAATGGGAATTGTAGATGCCTGCAGGGACAGTGTTGGTATGAATAGAATAGATTGATATGCCAATTTGGTAGATGATGGCAGTGGTAGAGGGGAATTCTGGTTACATAAGAAGAGAGCTCTATATACAGTACATGCAAGCGAGGTCAGAAGGACATGAGGAATAAGAAAGCTGGAATGATAAGACAACAAGGAAAGAGACAAATTAGAAGGAATGGAAACACATAATTAAGAGAGGTATAGGAAAGGTGAGGATGTAATAGAAAAGGGAGAGGAAAAGTATACTTGCTAACAAAAGGTATTAATAAGAGGAAAGGTAGGAGGGTGTTTAGTGCAGAAAGCCTACTGATGGCAGTTGAGAGGTCTAGGGAAGGTGGTAAGGTGAGGAAAGCACACAGATAATAGTGAGAGGAAAAGCAGACAAATGAGAGGTATATGAAAGGTGCAACGATTCGGTACAAGGAAAGAGACAAATGAGAGGTATAGAAAATGTGAGAAAAATGATGATTGGGAAGAGGAGAAAAGCATACTGATCGGAGGTACAGGAAAGTTGGGAAGGCAAGGAGGAGAGAAAAGAGACAGTGATAAAAGAAAGAAGAAAGCATACTAATGACAGTTGAGAGGTAAAGGAAAGGTTGAAAAGTAAGGATAGAGACAACTGAAAGAAGGAGGAAGGCCTATGGGTAAGAGGTACAGGAAAGGCAGAAAAGTGAGGAAACCGCTAAGATGATAAAGAAAGCATTCCAAAGAAAGCATACTGATGAGAGGTAAAAAGGATAGGACTGGAGTTAAGCACTAGTAGATTTTCAAACATTTGTACAAAAGTTCCCATCGTACTGACGATGGGAACTTGTCAATTGTCTTTCAAAAGTTCATCAACATTTAGTATGCTTGTAACATTCAATTTTGGAATTAATGTAATTTCCGTGAAAAAAAACACGTTCACTGTTTTCTTCAATTTTCTTCAAAATAAACTTCATAATAAACTTTCTCATCACTATGGTATAACTCCACTAATGATTCCAAAATAGAACTAACATTTGTGAAACAAAAGTTTTTGAATGAATTTCTTGTAGTACATGGCCAGCCTTTAAAAGGATATGTAGCTGAAGTGAATAGAAAAGCTAGACAGACAACAGTGAGAGGAATGACAGACAAATCAAGGGAAGATGAAAGAAAGGAGGATGAGATCAGTATGAAAGAAATGAAGATAAGAGTTAGGCCGCGTACACACGATCGGTCAAAACCGATGAAAACGGACTGAAGGACCTTTTCATCGGTCCAAACCGATCGTGTGTGGGCCCCATCGGTCAGTTATCCTTCGGTCAAAAAATGTAGAACTTGCTTTAAAATTTAACTGATGGACGCCTAACCGATAGGTCAAAACCGATCGTTAGTATGCACGACCATCGGTTTAAAATCCACGCATGCTCAGAATCGAGTCAAAGCATGCTTGGAAGTTTGAACTTAGTTTTTTTCAGCATGTCGTTGTGTTTTACGTCACAGCGTTCTGACATGATCGTTTTTTTAACCGATGGTGTGTAGGTGTGGCGGACCATCAGTCAGGTTCACCAATGACAGCGGTCCTTCGGACCGTTCTCATCGGATGGACTGATCGTGTGTACGCGGCCTCACTGGACAGACAATCAAATGAGAGGCGTAAGTAAGAGGGGAAGATGAGAGCTGGATAAAATAAGCAGAAAAGAAGAGAAAACACAGGCAGATGAGATGAATAAGATATACCAAACACAGGTAGATGAGATGAATAAGATATACCAAACACAGGTAGATGAGATGAATAAGATATACCAAACACAGGCAGATGAGATGAATAATAAGGTGAATATGCAAAACATGCAGAATGAGAGAGAGAGAAGCTTTACATAGATATAAGTGACAGCAATGGTAGTGAGAAATACATTTCCAGAGAAGAACAGGAATATGATAGGACAGATAATAATAAGAAAGTTGTAGCTAGATGATAGGGAGAGGGAATATTCAAGTTAGGCTTAATGTACACAGGACGTTTTGCAACCTCTCCTGAAGGATTTAACTTGACAGGTACTAAATGACTTTTAAAACAGCCACATTTAGCTGCGTATAGCCTTGTTTGCGTTTAAAAGTGCTTAAAAAAATAAAACATTTTTTAGCAAATAGTGCTTTCCAAAAAAACGCTTCTGAACTCAACTGCCTATAAACTACTATAAATGACCCTGTGTACATGTACTGATAAGATAACATTGAGGAGAGTTCAGGGGCAGCTGAAAAAAACGCCCAACTGCTCCTAAACGTCCATTTACCAGCAGCAGTGTACATGAAGCCTTCCTTATGCCTCGTACACACGGCCGGACTTTCTGAGAAAAAAAGTCAGACAGGCAAATTTTCTTGGAAAATTGCCGTGTGTAGCCTCCATCGGACTTTTTTTTGTCGGAAGTCCGACTGACCTTAGATAGAGAACCTGTTCTCTATCTTTCCGACGGACTCACGGCGGACTTTTGCATGGACCCTGTGTACGAGGCATTAGAGGACCCATGGTATAAAGGCCTGATGATGTAGGAGGTTAGATTTATAGATCAATACAAAGGAAAACAAATGAAGAGACACACCAGAGAGGACATTTTCTGGATTAAAAAGGCAATAAAGATATAGATAGAGCTGTAATGTACTTTTAGTTAGGTGCCAGGGAGAAGTTCAATAGAATATTAGACTAGAGGTTATTTCTAAGGACAGTCCAGCTGAGCAGATGAGGAGCAGCTATAGGCAGATGACAAATACACCAAAGCTATAGGCCAATTAGAGAGGATTGAGGGGACAGTAGGAGCAGAGATAGAACACAGCGTAGGAAACATCTAGATAGATATGAAGGTCAGAACTGAATTAAAGTAACATTTTGTTAGCTGATGGAAGCAGCGAGGTCATAAAAAGTTATTTCTGCATATGAAAGGAGGGCAGAAAAAAGAATAGATAAGTAAAGTATATGAAAATATAGGATGGTGTATATGCAGTAGTGTTGACTATACAATATAGTTAATGAAGCTACATGCAAAGGATAATAAACATACTATCTAGATATATATCAGCAGATAACAATGTTAGATCTAGGTAGATTAAGACTATAGGAAAATAAAAAAGGTTTGCCCCCTATAAGCAATGACACCGGCAGATAAGAGGGAATGTTTTTAGACAGGGCAATAAGAAAGGCAAAGGAAAAGTGACGCTGATAGTAAAAAAGTATTGTGATATTAATAGAGAGGGGACTTTGAAAATGTAGATAGATGGGAGAATAAGCTACAGACAGCTAAGTAAAAGCTGTAGAGACATAGAGAATAAAGTGCTATAGATTTGAGAGGAAGTTTCAGGACAGGGGAATAAAAGTGAAGCTGCAGATAGATGAGAATACGTATTTGTGGAAGATGATAAAGTGCAGTTAAGGACATGCAAGTAAAACTGTAGACAGATGACAAAGTGCTGTTGAGAAGAAAATGACAGCTGTGAATACATTATGAAGACACATTATAGATCAAAGAGGCAGAGTATTGTACATTAAATCATGAGTTAATTATAGATAGATGTTAAAGCCAAGCAATGGATGGATAGGAAAGTAAACTTGTTGGTAAGTGGGGAGGAAAAGCTGTAGATAGCTTGAGGAAATAGATGGGACAGTGAAGTTGTCGGTGAAACTGTTAGTGGCCAGAAAATGGTATCCATAGGCAGATGCAGGTAGATTTTGCACAGAGTATTAAAATAAATAGGAAAGTGAAGTTGTAGGTAGCCAGAAAATGGTATCTGTAGACTCATGAAAGTTAACTGCGTACAGAAGATGAATACAGGTGGAAAGGTGAAGCTTCAGGACATGAAAGTGAAACCATAGGTAGAGGAGTTAGCAGTAGGTAGGAGGACAGGTATGCTGTAGGTTGGCCAGTATATGGGATTTGTAGACAGATACAGGCAGATCATGCACAGAGGATAAAACCAGATGGTAAAGTAAAGCTTTAGGTTGGCCAATGGTATCTGTAGACAAATTCAGGCAGTTACACAAATAAAATGAATACAAAAGGGAAGGCAAAGCTTTAGGTAGAAAGGAAAGTGAAACAGTAGGTAGATCAGATAGAAAACTTGTAAGTAGGAGGACAGGGGCGATAGTAGCTAGCTGGGAAGGGTAAACTGAATATAAAGAGGTAAAAAGATGAAAAAATAGCTATAGGCGTGATGGGAAAGTGGAACTGTCAGTAGCTAGAAAATGGTATTTGTAGTCGGGTGTAAGTAGATCATGCACGGAGGATAGTACCAGATGGTAAAGTAAAGCTTTAAGTTGGCCAGAAAATGTTATCTGTAAATGGATGCAGGCAGTTGCACACAGAAGATGAATACAAATTAGAAGGCAAAGCTTTAGGTAGGAAGGAAAGTGAAACAGTAGGTAGATCAGATAGAAAACCTGTAAGTAGGAGGACAGGGGAGGTAGTAGCTAGCTGGAAAGGTGAAACTGTATATAAAGAAAATAAAGAGGTGAAAAGATGAAAAATAGCTATAGGCATGATGGGAAGGTGGAATGGTTAGTAGCCAGAAAAAGGTATTTGTAGTCAGGTGCAAGTAGATCGTGCACAGAGCATAATACCAGATGGTAAAGTAAAGCTTTAGGTTGGCCAATGGTATCTGTAGACAAATTCAGGCAGTTGCACACAGAAAATGAATACAAAAGGGAAGGCAAAGCTTTAGGTAGAAAGGAAAGTGAAACAGTAGGTAGATCAGATAGAAAACCTATAAGTAGGAGGACAGGGGCGATAGTAGCTAGCTGGGAAGGTTAAACTGAATATAAAGAGGTAAAAAGATGAAAAAATAGCTATAGGCATGATGAGAAAGTGGAACTGTCAGTAGCCAGAAAATAGTATTTGTAGTGCAAGTAGATCATGCACAGAGGATAGTACCAGATGGTAAAGTAAAGCTTTAAGTTGGCCAGAAAACACAGCAGATTAATACAAATTAGAAGGCAAAGCTTTAGGTAGGAAGGAAAGTGAAACACTAGGTAGATTAGATAGAAAACCTGTAAGTAGGAGGACAGGGGAGGTAGTAGCTAGCTGGAAAGGTGAAACTGGATATAAAGAAAATAAAGAGGTGAAAAGATGAAAAAATAGCTATAGGCATGATGGGAAGGTGGAACGGACAGTAGCCAGAAAAAGGTATTTGTAGTCAGGTGCAAGTCGATCATGCACAGAGGATAGGACAATATGGTAAAGTAAAGCTTTAAGTTGGCCAGGAAATGTTATCTGTAGACAGATGCAGGCAGTTGCACACAGACGATGAATACAAATGAGAAGGCAAAGCTTTAGGTAGGAAGGAAAGTGAAACAGTAGGTAGATGAGATAGAAAACCTGTAAGTAGGAGGACACGGGAGGTAGTAGCTAGCTGGAAAGGTGAAACTGGATATAAAGAAAATAAAGAGGTGAAAAGATGAGAAAATAGCTATAGGCATGATGGGAAGGTGGAACGGTCAGTAGCCAGAAAAAGGTATTTGTAGTCAGGTGCAAGTAGATCATGCACAGAGGATAGGACAAGATGGTAAAGTAAAGCTTAAGTTGGCCAGGAAATGTTATCTGTCGACAGATGCAGGCAGTTGCACATAGAAGATGAATACAAATGAGAAAGCAAAGCTTTAGGTAGGAAGGAAAGTGAAACCGTAGGTAGATCAGGTAGAAAACCTGTAAGTAGGAGGACAGGGGAGGTAGTAGCTAGCTGGAAAGGTGAAACTGCATATAAAGAAAATAAAGAGGTAAAAATATGAATAAATAGCTATAGGCATGATGGGAAGGTGGAACGGTCAGTAGCCAGAAAAAGGTATTTGTAGTTGGGTGCAAGTAGATCATGCACAGAGGATAGGACAAGATGGTAAAGTAAAGCTTTCAGTTGGCCAGGAAATGTTATCTGTAGACAGATGCAGGCAGTTGCACACAGAAGATGAATACAAATGAGAAGGCAAAGCTTTAGGTAGAAAGGAAAGTCAAACAGTAGGTAGATCAGATAGAAAACCTGTAAGTAGGAGGACACAGGGGGTAGTAGCTAGCTGGAAAGGTGAAACTGGATATAAAGAGGTAAAAATATGAATAAATAGCTATAGGCATGATGGGAAAGCAGAACGGCCAATAGCCAGAAAATGGTATTTGTAGTCAGGTGCAAGTAGATCATGCACAGAGGATAGTACCAGATGGTAAAGTAAAGCTTTAAGTTGGCCAGGAAATGTTATCTGTAGACAGATGCAGGCAGTTGCACACAGAAGATGAATACAAATGAGAAGGCAAAGCTTTAGGTAGGAAGGAAATAGAAGGTAGAAACAGTAGGTAGATCAGATAGAAAAGCTGTAAGTAGGAGGACAGGGAGGGGGGGTAGTAGCTAGCTGGGAAGGTGAAACTGTATATAAAGAAAATAAAGAGGTGAAAAGATGAAAACATAGCTACAGGTATGATGGGAAAGTGTCAGCAGCCAGAAAATTTGTAGTCGGGTGCAAGTAGATCACGTGTAGAGGATAATAACAGATGGCAGGGTGAGCGTGTAGGCTGTCCAGGAAACAGCATCTGTAGGCATATGCAGGTAGATCATGCACAGAGAATATTAAGAGATTGTAAAGTGAAGCTGCAGGCAGCCAGAAAATGGTATCAGTAGGCAGATGCAGGTAAATTGTGCACAAAAGATAAATACAGATGGAAAGGTGAAACTTTAGGTAGAAAGGAAAGTGAAGGTAGATCAGAAACAAAGCAGTCGGTAAGAGGAAAGGTGAAGTAGTAACGGAAAGGTGAAATTGGATATAAAAAGAATATAGAGGTAGAAAGATGTTAAAAAATTACTATAGCAGATAGAAAATTGAAGTTGCAGACAAATCAGTCAGTGAAGCTGTAGACAGAAAAGAAAGCCTTACAGAACACTGAGAATAAATCTGAAGAAAGATGGGAAAGATGGGAAAATACATCTCAACATATGGGAAGATACAGCTGTGGATAAGAGATATGAGGAGGTGCTGGAGATAGAAGGGATGGAAAGGTGTAGACGACCGAAGGGGGCATGTGGATGTAGAGTGAAGATGTAGATGGGAGGTGCAACGTAATGGCAAAATAAAGACTAAAGAAAGGGGAAAGTGCATAGTGTCAACAGGTGAGAAAGAAAAGCTGTAGACTGAAGTGAAAATGAAGTTACAGGTGGAGAGGAAAGTGAAAGGAAATGATAGAAAGTAAAAGTGAAGCTGCAGACCGAAGAAAAGGTGAAGTGAAGCACAGATATAGATGAAAAAGTGGCGATGCAGCTAGTCAGGAAAGTGGAAATAATGATAGAAGTGAAAGTATAGCTGGAAAGCGAGGATAAAGTGAAACTTACAAGTAGACGAAAAAGTGAAGCTCAAGGTAGAGTGGAAAGTAAAGCTGCAGACAGATGAGAAAGTAAAACTATAAGTAGACGAGTTATCAAAGGTATAGAACAGCAATTCCCAAACAGGATTCTGTGAAACCCTAGGGTTCCTTCAGAGCTTTAGCTAAGTAACCTCCCATCTGATGGTACATTTCTAGTTCTGTGTCCGATGCCACTTGGCAAAACCAGAAACATGAGACTAGTGATCTTTTTAGCTGTCGGTAAGGGTGGTCTGATCACCACTGTTTAAGGTTTAAGGTTGCTTTCTGAACACCTATGACAGAAAGAAAAGTGAAGCTAAGCACAGATGTAGATAGAAAAGTGGCGCAGTGAGTCAAGAAAGTGAAAATAACGATAGAAGTGAAAGTATAGCTGGAAAGCGAGGATAAAGTGAAACTACAAACAATGAAGAAAGTAGACGAAAAAGTGAAGATCAAGGTAGAGTGGAAAGTAAAGCTGCAGACATATGAGAAAGTAAAACTATAGATAGATGCGTTATCAAAGCTATATAACACCAATTCTCAACTAGGGTTCTGTAAAACCCTAGGGTTCCTTCAAAGGGTGCTAGGGATTCTTTGAGCTTTAGCTAAATGACCTCCCATCTGATGGTATGTTTTCTGAGTCCGATGCCACTTGGCAGATCCAGAAACCTGAGACTAGTGGTCTTATTAGCTGTCGGTAAGGGAGGTCTGATCACCAATGTAAGGGGTGCTTTCTTCTTTCTGACCATCAGTGAGAGGGGCACTCTTCCCTTTGTCCCCCAATGAATTGACTTTAGCCAAGGTTCCCTGAAAGCAAAAATTATTTCAAGGGTTCCTCTGGGGTAAACAGTTAAAGAAAAGATGGTATAGAATGTAGTACATTGAAGATGTAGATGAATTAAAAAGTAAAGCCGTAGAAAAAGGGGGTGGTAAAAGTTTAGCTAGCATAAGGTGTGAAGCTGTAAAAAGATAGTCAGATAAAAGAAAAAATAATATCCAAACATGGGAAGCTGGGTGTTTAGAACATAGCTTCAGAGAATGTAAAAGGGTAACTCATAAATGTTTATAGGGAAATGAGTCATGAACTAAAATGGAGGGTAGTTGGTGGTTCTAAAATGCAAAATACATTATAACACAATATGTAATGGCGCTTTACAGGGCAAATCCGTATTGGCTATCCATATATTGAAAATAATTGTATGTATTTTCCAAAGCTATGCTGGGTCCTGGTGTAGCATATGGTTCTGTAAAACCTTACCCTTTCTGCATGGTTCTGGCTCTTATTGGTGTTTAACTATCCTTCTCTAGATCATGCGGGGGGGGGGGGGGGGATAGACTGCAGGTATAACATATAGAAACAGAAAAATATGGAATATGATGAAGACTGGGGGAGGTATAATAGGGACAGAATGTAGATAAGGATAAATTCAGGATATTAGATTAGGCATCAGGTCCACGAAGTGCAGGAAATTAGGCTGTGGGTAAAGACAAGGGTAATCATTCTGTTTTCAAGGGGGGTAAAGGAAAAAACAAGACAGTGATGTGCAGATCTCTTCAGTAATCCATTCACACAGAGGAAGGGAAATGGGGAAAATGTATTTAGTAAATAAGGGGAAAAGGAAAGCAGGCTGAGCCAAATGTAATCACCTCTATTATACAGCGTGGTTGCGCATAAACACCACTAATTTATATGAACTGCCTTTTTCAGTAAAAATCCAAAATCCTAAATATTGTCCATCAAGATTTCAAAGATATTTTGATATCTTTCAGGAGATGCTTAAAACAAGATCTAAATTTTCAGAAGAGGGTTCAGTAACTTTCTTGGTACTTTGCAGTAGTTTCAATTATTTCTCTCTTCTTAAAAAGCCAATCAATGTAAGTTTAGCAAGGACGGACTGTGTGTATCTTCTACACATGCTTGCAATTCTTATTTATTAAGTTATAAGATGGCTATCTGTAAAGGTAACATTTTTCAATGAGGCCATTAAAAAATGTTTTCTTGTCCTACTCTTGGTCATATGGTTTTTGGCCCAGCCTGACCAACAAACTAGTGAATGGGAAGAAGATCAAAACAATTGAGAGGGCAACAAAAAAAAAAATTGGAAAGGAAATACCATCGTATTCTTCACCGTGTTCTGTAAATGAAAAGAGATTGTTAGCTCACAGCTTCTTTCCTAGAGGAAATCAGGTTAAGATGGCATGATCCAATCAACCAATCAGATATTTCAGAACAACAGGCATCTCATGCACAGAACTCCTGATCCGATCACACTGTTCCTAAGGGTAAGGACTTTTTTTGTTATGTTTTAAATCACAATCACTTAACTATAATAAAATGATCCATCTTACATTTTCAATTAACTCTGCTTACCTCCTAATTAAAGAGCAAATCTAAGCATGTTGTGAGCTGTTTATAGGACCTATTTCTTATGTTTGCTAGGCTACATTATGGTCAGTTATTAAGCTTTATTTAGTAATGTATAGCGAAGAGCAAGGATGTTTACCAACCGATCAGAAATCAATTTTCCATAGCTTAGATTACTTAAAGCGGAGGTTCACCCTCAAAATGAACTTTCCAGCATCCTTAAAGCGGAAGTAAACCCATCAATTTAACAGTTTGAAAAAGCAGTTACATTCCTGGCATGCCGGGATTGCTAACTGTCACATTGGTTGTGCTCTCAACCAAACTGTCAAACCATCCAATGGCTGGTGTCATAACTGATCACATGTGCAGCATCATGGCAGTTGAAGATTAAACAGAGGCCAAGACACGCCTTAGCAGCCGTCAATCAACTCCTCTTCGCTTAGAAACGCCCATTCCCAGCAGGATTCCCCGCTTGGAGCCGGAAAACAAGGGCTCATATAACGATAAGTACAAGTAAAAAAAAAAAAAAACAGCATTCTGCAGATGTTAGCAGTATGCTACAGATAATGTCAAAAAGTGGATTTTTGGGTGAACCTCCGCTTTAAATGAATTTTCTGATTGTTTACTACAGCTCGAAACACCACAGCTCCTTGCACAATGAAATAACGCCTACTATTATGAGGTTTTGTTTGGTCTGTCCCATTGTTTCAGTGTGACAAATGCAGTTGCCATGCAAAAACAACATTCAAGCAAGCAGAGGCAAATCGTATCAATGTCAATTCTTGAAGTTGTACTTGGAGTCATAGTTGCTATGGCAGTGCAATCATGGATTTATCTTTTACCCAATGCTTTAGAGTTTGTATTAAGTGGAAAAGGGTACCATGGTTTCAGGAATGTATTATCTGTGCATCATCCACACATTCAGTTAGATAGATTGGGAAGTTGAGCCATTATTGAAGGCCAGATATATAATATCGACCTTTGAGGAAGGTTGGTTAACAATCTTACCTTCCTCCTCGGCCCCCTCATATCCTTGCTCCTCTTCTATTGTCTCCTCCTCAACTTGTTCAGGCTCTTCTTCTTCAGAAGCAAATTGCAGAGGCATGGCGATTAAAATTCAAGCAGTCACACAATACGCAGAGTGAGATAGGGGTAGGGCGGAAGGAAATATAAGCAGCAAGCAAAGAAGCAAGAAGGATATGAAAGCAAAGCGCAACAGTACATAGTAAGAGGATGCACAGTCAATTCTTTACTGTAGTGTTTCCCAAAGTGTGGGACATGAGCCGCTGGGGTATGCTTACATATCCATCTTTACTCTAGATGGTACATGGCAAAAATGTGGATTTAAGGGAATGACGTGTGAGGCCCCGTACACACGTCCGAGGAACTCGACGGGCAAAACTCATCGTTTTGCTCGTCGAGTTCTGTGTGAAGCCACCGAGGATCTCGGCGAGCCAACTTTCCTCATTGAACAACGAGGAAATAGAGAACATGTTCCCTATTTGGCTCGACGAGGAACTCGTCGGCTTCCTCGGCCGAAAGTGTACACATGGCCGTGTTTCTCGGCAGAATTCAGCTCCGATCGAGTTTCTGGCTGAATTCTGCCGAGAAACTCGGTCGTGTGTACGGGGCCTGAAAATATTTGCTCTAGCGTTCGATTTCATTGGTAGGTGGATAGCCTTTCTGATTTAAATCTGAAGTTCAGGCTTTTTTAATTATTGGAAAGAAAGGTCAAGTCCATTTGGAATCCTCCTTTATAGTTAAATTGGTAATAAACCCAAAACCAAAAATGTAAAATACTGCAGCTTACTTATCATTAGATGTAGTAGCTATATCCGTTATCTTTTCTTAGGCTTTTACCCCTCTGTTTTCCCCTTGTGATCTGGCCAGTAACACACCTGCTGCATTATACTGTACAGACACCACTCTGGATGAATGAGCACAGGGGCAGATTTGGACTGCTTTAAGAAATGTTCTGCTGGTGCCACTTTGAAAGTCTGTAAGCTGTTTATGTGTAAAAGTGGAGCACTGTTATGTACAGCACAACTGGACCCCCAACACGGCTTATGCCTTGACTCTGCAGTTGTGTACCCAAGACTAGCAGTAAAAACATTATGGCTGTCTACATTGCATCAAGTGAGGCTTGCTGTAAAGAGAAATTGAAGGTGATTTACATGGCAACGCCAATGCATTTTTGTAATGCTTTTATTTGGGAATAGGGAATTTGGTTTTAACCAGTGGACTGGATCACTCTGTTTCCTTGTGTTCCAGGAAGGTTTTGGTAAGAGAAGAAACCTTATTGGACATCTTTTGACAGCTAGAGTATTGGCCATTGGGGGATGAAAATTAGGCCTCGTACACACGACCGAGAAACTCGACAGGCGAAACACATCGTTTTGCTCGTCGAGTTCCTTGTGAAGCCGTCGAGAAACTCGACAAGCCAATTTTCTCCATTCCCGTCAAGGAAATAGAGAACATGCTCTCTTTTTGGCTCGTCGAGTTTCTCCACAGTTTCTTCGACGAAAATGTACACACGACCGGTTTCCTCGGCAAAAAAATATCTCCCAGCAAGTTTCTTGCTGGTTTTTGCCGAGGAACTTGGTCGTGTGTACGAGGCCTTAGGGGAGACGAGTAATGAACTTGCAGAGAAGCAGGAAGGATTGCGACATTTTATGGACACATTTTAGCCATGACCATCCAGTTACTGCCACAATAGCTAGTAAAGCAACACTGCTATACAACTGACCAAACTTTGTGGAAACACAACTTTGCAAGAACAATGCTTTTAACAATAAAGCATGGCCTATGATGCAGATTGTATATGTTCATGCTGTAACTATAGAAAGGAGGGTTATAGAATAGTATCAATTATATGTAGTACCAGAAAAGTATCTGGCACTGAATTCTGTAGTAAACATCCCCTGGCTGAGCCACGGAGCTTAGAAGCGTTGTGGAAGCTTAGCAATAGTGAATGTTACTGTTCTGTTTTAGCAGTGGCTACAAGATGCAAAATGAATGCCCATCACTTGGTGTCAAGGACATAGCGTGCCTCATGCATCTACTTTCATATGGATGCCAGCAAACACAACCCAACTGTCAAATTATCTAATAATTTGTGACCCTAGGAAATAGGTAATCAATGCAGGCATCAAGCACTAGGGTGACCTGACCATGTATAATGAGTCGGCAGGTTATGGAACTAAGTATTTGGTTACCCTGCATTTGGTCCCCTCTGGTTACAAATATACTTAGGGAATTTGGGCTATAAGGACACTCAGATTCCTGGGTGAGTCACCCTAGATTATAGAAAATGGGGATGATGAACAGACCACATACCTTCCTCATGGGTTTCTTCTACTGCGCAGGTTAAAAATTAGGGAGGAGAAGAATAGGAATTAGAGAGGATAGAGAAGCACCAGATACGATGCAAGGTTTGTCCCCTGCCACACACAGCATTAACTGACACACAAGTACATAGCACATAGCGCAGAGTGTAATATGGAGTGCAATGTTATTTTATCTAGTGATGGACGAGTACTAAACTATTTACAACCAACATTGATCACATTTTGTTGTTCAGCACCCTGTAAAAAATTGTTATAAATCCTATGGACACAGAAACAATTCCTCTTATTTAAGTTTCTATTCAAGCTTATTTGCACATTAATGCATATTGTTTTATACCTTAATATTTAAAGAAGCCTATTCACTTTAAAGGGACTCAATTGCTACACTAAAAGCTTTTTTTGTGTGGATAGAGTGTAGATGGATTAGAACACCTACTAAGTTCTTATTGCTCTCTGTGTCTCCATCAGGGAGATTCATTTTATCTATTTGTCCTGTTTACTGTTATTATTAAAAGTGAAAGTAAAAAAAAAATCCAGAATTTTGGGTTGTCCCCAGAAAAGTAATAGAGGGGAAATCTTCCAATAGAGACACTAGTCCTTGTGGCCTGGGGGTCTCCAAGGGGTTCCCTTAATTTGCAGGATTTCCTCTCACTTCCCGTTTTGCTTATGGGACAGGTGGTGAAGGTAAATCTCCCTAATGGGACACAGATGGCAAAAAATGACAAAAAATAACTCTTCCTTATTCTATGCAAAATGAAAAGAAATGTTTTGCATATAGTTCTACAGTGGAACCTTGGATTACGAGCATAATCCGTTCCAGGAGAATGCTTGTAATCCAAAGCACTCGCATATCAAAGCGAGTTTCCCCATAGAAGTCAGTGGAAACGAAAATAATTAGTTCCGCATTGACTTCAATGGCATGCAATACCGCATGTGGCCAGAGGTGGGGGGCACTGGAGAGCCTCGAAAATGCTCTGGGACACCTCGGCTGACCTCGGAAACCCTTGGAAAGGGGAACGGAGTAATTCCGATTATTTATGAACGGCTCCGAACCGTTCTGAGTGTCACCGGCGCCCTGCACCTCTGGCCATATGCAGTACTGCACATCCCATTTGCTTGAATTTTGCTCATTTTGAGATTTTTTTTTTTTTAAAGTTGCTCGTCTTTCAAAATGTTCGTTAACCGCGTTACTCGTAAACCAAGGTTCCACTGTACTTAAAAAAAATAAGCATCCCTGTAATCAGTGCCGATCCTGACCTCCCTGGGGCCCTAAGCAAAGTGACATGTCAGGGTGGGGGGCGCTGCCGACAGTAACATGTCACATTAAAGTTGAGAAGTGGGGGGAGGGGGTGTTCTGCTGTCAGAAATGACAGTGAGCTGAGAAGTGAGAAGCGGGGTGACGGGGCCTCTAGTAATTTGTAATTTGGGGGGCCCTCCGCAGCTATAGTGGGCCTATAGGGTGGATCGGCCCTGCCTGTAATGAAAGAACTCATCTGACCTGCTACAGGGAAGAATCTTTACTATCCAACACTTTAGGGTTGGATGCTTAGTTCCCCTCTGTACACTGTGTTTTCATCCACTGGCCACTATGTCAAGACAGGACACAGTAGTAATGAAGGGGCTGGCTAAAAAAAAATGCAGTGCCCAGCAGGCACCTGAAACTCCTTGAAGCTTTTGATCCACTGAAGTCTATGGAACCAAAAGCCAGAAAAAAGTCCCTGGCCCTTTCCATGAAATGCATAAATGTGAACTACATCCATAGGAAACCATGTTAAATGGACTGTAGTGCATTTCTGCAAAACTGAATACGCACTAAAAAATGTATAGGTGTGAACCAGGCCTAAGAGTTAACAATAAATATATAAATTAGGGTGCCATCTAATCTGCCAAAATAAGCAGCTTGCCACCCCTGTAAACCTGCCCCCTTTGGTATTGCAACCAGACTGTCTAGATGTTCCATACCAACCACAAATGAAAATACAGATTAGTTGCTGTAGGCAGTTCTTTCATTCAGGGACTTCGATAGCTATGGCCCATTGTCCTCACTTATGCTAGCCATACATTATATAGTTTTCTTATTCAATTTCCTATAGGTTTATCCTCAACTATGTAGTGCAAGTGCCTGCCTGACTGCATGCAAATAGGTCTGACTTCATATTATATGGTTTTGGTAAATCTAAAGGAATATTCAACTGGAAAATTGTATAATGCATGACCAGCCTAAGAGCCGGTTCACACTGGGGCACTCGTCAGGCGGCTCATTCAATGCAATGGAACCGTTCTAATATGAGCGACGCAAGTCGCTCTGACTTAGAAAAAGGTTCTTGCACAACTTCGGGGGCGGCTCGGGGCGACCTGCATTGACTTCTATACAGAAGTCGTTTTGCAAGTCGCCTCTGAAGTCGTCTTCAGAACGACTTGCAGAGTCGCCCCCGAAGTCGTGCCACGGAAGTGTAAACCAGCTCTAAGAAGAGACGTGATATGGTATCTTCCCAACTTGTAAATATCACTTAATTCTATGTATGACTGAGACACTTCATATAGATAGTTAGCTCAGTTTAGAGACCACCATGAATCATTTTTTGTTCCTTCGGTAACAGTAGTCGTCAACATATCCCACCAACCAAACATTGACCCAGGTAATAAACTAGTCCAAGACAGCAGTACATACCTTCTGGTGCCTCCTCTGTTCATACATTTTGACAGTGTAGCAAGAGCAGGGCAGAAAAGCAAGAAAATAGACAAACAAAACAGGTTAGCCATCAACAGAGACCTACAGAACACAAGATTGCTGAAATCACACGGTACCTTAGAAATAAATAAGCACAACCTGTAACAGATTACATCAAAGCAGCTGCTCTACAATCACTACAACCAAAAACATTAAAAATTATCACATGAGACAGCGGTCCTCATGAATGAATTTTTCTAAAATCACAAGTGTCTAAGTTACCAACCAATCTCATTCTCGCCTTCATGTTTCATGGAAACCAAAAATGGAGAGACCAATTGTTTTGGCAACAGGGAAAATCCTTTCAGACACTTTCATTTATTGGACTAGGATACAAACAATAAGTGACATGCGGGTACTACTACAACTACTCAGCTACATTTAAACGTTGTGGAACACTTGATGGTGTTAAAGTGAAATGTGCTATTGGAATAAAAAGTCATGCTATATAAATCATCGTTCCCACTCACCAGCATAAATTAAGTTTCAAATGTTGACTCCGTATACATGATCGGAATTTCCAATGGAAAAAGTCTGATGGGCTTTTTCCATCTGATTTTCCGATTGTGTGTAGCCCCATCTGAGTTTTTTCATCGGAAATTCCGATGAATTCCATCGGAGTTTAGATATAGAACATGTTCTGATTTTTTCCGATGGAATTCCGTCAGAATTCCGATGTGATTTGGCCAGGAAAAAGCCTGATTGTGTGTACGCCGCATTAGGAGGCTGACAGAAGGCATTTTCTCATCATCGGGCTACAGAGGACCGGTAATTTGTACTTTTTTGGCTTACTCTTACTACTGGTACCTCATGACTTAAGAACATACATTTAATAAAATGGCTAGTTTATTGAGTATTTTAGTTAGAGTTACTGTATATTGAGATTTTCTCTAAAGCCAATAATATAGTTTCAGATCAAATTTATAAATCATTAGCCAGATTTTTTTTTAAGTTAAGCCCAAACTATCAGCAATGAATATAAAAGTATTCTCTATTATCGCCATGAATGGGAATGATGATAAAATAAGGTGAGGCAAAAAGTAAACTAAAAATGTGAAGTCTACAACAGGGTCAACAGTTATAAGTTAAAAAACTGGAATATATGAAAGAATTAACTCTTTTCACTGCACACGGTTTATTTAATGACACAGCCCAATGACATTTGATGGTCGTTGTATGCAAAAAAAACATGTCAACCAATCAGTATTCATCTCTTAGTGCTTCTGCCCGCCCTAAACTTATAAAAGATAAAGTCTGATTGGCTTTTGCATGGTGCACACATCACTCCTTGCACTGCCCTTCTAAAAAGAAGGCACCATAACCTATCCAGTGCATAGAAACATCAAATTTGCACTATGATGGACTTGTCTGGCAGAGAAAGGGTTAGGGAACATGATAAACATTAGTGAGATCCCGCTGATCCATTCGATCCTGCAGTGTTATGGAGTTGCGGACTGATGGTCAGCGATTAAGAATTTAGTAAGTTGACCCATTTTACCTTCTTCGTATTCTTCTGTTGAGTAGACATAAAAGAAAATAAAACAGTAACGTCAACAAGGACAAAAGCACAACAAACAGACTGTGATTCCCCAAATTTCCACCTTAAATCCGGACATGGCCAAAAAGTATGGCTGATGGATTATGCTCCAAGGTGCCATTATCATATGTTCCTGGGTATATCACACCTGCATTCTCACAAAGTGCAATTACTGTATGGTACATGTCTGGGTTTAAGTGGCTAAAGAGATAAGCCTCAGTCTTTGATAACAGAAAAAAACATCAAGACAAACTACATCACATTGATATGCATCACACTGATCTACAAAAAAAAAATTCAAAAGAACAAAAGCTATTGGTTCATAAGAGAAATTAAAAATGTTTTTAAAGTTAATTGATTGGATTTAGAAGGTTCACTTTAATTTCTCTTACAGTTCCAAAAAAAATGGTACAACATATACAAACAAGAGACATGTAAAATACTCAGAACAACATCATAGCAGTCTCTGACAGTGTAACACGTTTAAAACATATACACCATACAAGAAGAGTCTGCAGCTGCAGTAGAGTCCTAGATAAAAGTCAATGTCATTCAAAATGAACCAATTGCATAAAGTGGTCAGCAGATGGGAGTAGACCCTGTTAGTAAGATGAACATGGACCGTGCACAAACAGAATGCAGCTGAGGATAAGATAAATGCATTATATAGGCCTGGATTGCAATGGTGGCATTGCTAAGAGAAAGAATACCAGAAGATAGAAGATCACATGTTAATAAGAGAAGTAGAAAAAAATGTTATCCGAGCAGGAATAGGTGTAAGAATGGGTCAAAAAAGGAATATGTATCCAAGAAAGTCTAAGGCCTCGTACACACGAGGGGACATGTCCGATGAAAATGGTCCGCAAACCGTTTTCATCGGACATGTCCGCTCGGAGATTTCGGTCTGATGGTTGTACACATCATCGAACCGAAATCCGCGCGGACAGGATACGCGGTGACGTGGCCGCGCGGTGGCCGCGACGATGACGCGGTGACGTGCGTGACCCTGGAAGGTCAATGCTTCCACGCATGACTCCCACAGGCAGAGGCATGATGGGACTTGTAGTTTCGAAACAGGGCCGCCAGTTTGAGACCCCTGCTTTAGAGGGTCAGTACACCCAAACCAACTTTTGTTTTTTACGAGATGCTGGAGAGTTAAACCAACTAATGTTTTTTTTTTTATGTCTATTCTATTGGGGAGGTCTCTGAGGCTCAAATCCTAGATCAACACACCTGCTATGGTCATTATAAAGGGTTCCCATGTTTTCTACTAGATTTTTTTATATTTATTTTATATTACGGAGTATGCAACAGGATTTACTGGAACACTCAAAATCTTAGGTGCACAGGAACGGTCAGGAATTATGCAAGAGGGAACTCGCTGTTTCACTGTTCAAGACATAAAGCAGGGGTGCCCAACCAGTGGCCCGGGGGCCACATGTGGCCCGCGGAGCCCTCTGATGTGGCCCGCGACCTCCTTCTCTGGGATGGAATAAAATAGAATAGAATACTGTTATTAAAGGTAAGTTTATTACTAAAATCACAGTGTACATATGGGCATATCAGTTCTGCAGTGGTTACTTGGCTGCTTTCAAACTGATACATGGGTGCAGAAAGTTACACCCGCGGGTTACCTGCACTGAGCCATAGACTTCTATTACCTGCGGGTTTGGTGTGCTGAGAGTAGAGTGGGCTCTATAGAACCCATCCACTCGCTTCACTCATTGTGGCCCACGACCGGTTACCAAGTTGCTTAAGTGGCCCTTGCTCTTCAAAAGGTTGGGCACCTCTGACAAAGGAATCCAGGGGCTGACTTCGTATTCTTATATGTCAAATATCGTTTTTATGAGTAATAACCCTTTAAATAAAGCCTGCTTTATTTAAAGCGCTGCATAAACAGTCACAGTATAAATGCCTGTAATAAATAAAATCTATCTATCTATCTATCTATCTATCTATCTATCTATCTATCTATCTATCTATCTATCTATCTATCTATCTATCTATCTATCTATCTATCTCTTATAGTATCAGTTATAATTTGAGTGTCTATTGGTGAGCTGTCTCAGTATAGAGTCCAGCTGACATTTATTTTACGGCAATTCATTTGCCCTTCTTCGGCTATTAATACGCAGGGTTCTATTTCATTTTTCTTATGGCACTGGAAGAAGTGATACCCTATCTCTATGCAGACAGATTTTTTAATGTGGATCCAAAATAGCCGATTGCCTAGATGAGTTCAGCATCAGGTTAAAAAAAGGATGTACTGCGTCTCTGCTACGTCTGTGCTCATTTTAGGATCACCATAAAATATGTGCTACTGTTAGGTGGCTTGAGGATATTCACACTGTAGTGTTGGGTTATAGAGGAGGACGACACCAGAAAGGGAAAAGCAAAGTTAAATATAGATGAGGTATGTAAGGGAAACATTATTAAATGTAGCAAATAAAAAAATACGAATACAGTGTATATGCAACGATCGTCGTTCACAACATCTAAGTCCAGCGGGCAGGCCCATTAAAGTGCATTATATAAACATATTTCAAATATTTCCATATGATTGCTTTACTTCATATCTAAGACACACCATAGACATGTGGTTGTAGCCAAATACAATATTAAATAAATCCTGGCCAATGAAAATTAATTGAAATATCAGTTTATTTGCATGGAAATGCCCAGTGACAAGCATTTGATCATAAAAAAAATAATTTTTAGTTGTTAATCATTACATGACTTCATTTAATCTGTGGCTATATTTGACTGCTGATTGGCAATAGTGCATGCTGGGTATGGTATTCCAACAGCATTTGGAAAGCCACAAATCCCTTGCCCTGAGTACAAACTCATGAAATTCATAATATTAACTAGCATAATGCATTATCATAAGTGTATAGGTTGTACAGCTCCCTACTCACCCTCCACCTGATCACTGATGCAGGAAATAAACAAAACAGACAGAACAAACAAAAGAAAAGAGAGAAGAAATGGAAGAGACAGTTAATTCATGTTCGAAAAAACAAAAACAAAAAACTTTACATTAAGTATCAAAATGTATTTTTATTTTTAAGATGTGACTACCATTGGACTTATTTCATGAGGCCAATGTAGAAAGCCAGCAAAGTCTAGTACACACGGGCCAAATGTTGGCCGGCATGGGCCGGTTCAATTGAAACTGGCCGACATTCGGCCGTGTCTATGGCAGCCGACTTCTGTTAAAGGCTCATGACCGAAAAAAGTCTGCCGATTGGCTCCTAATCAGCGCTCTCAGCCAATGGCTGAAATAGCTGACCAGAGTGCTTGGTGGGGGGCTTTCCCCCTATCAGAACACAAGAGCTCACCAGGGGAGATTGCTGTAGTAACATTAGATTGAGCTGTAAGGTTTTTTTCATTCAAACCAGCAAAAAGACTAGATGTGTGTATGAGACTTAAGAATGCATCTTTCTGTGATGTAAAATTTAATTAGATACTACACCCTACTTCCAAACTTTGTATATGAGACAGAGGAACATCTTTTAACACAAAGGGGATGATTTACTAAAAGCAAATGGACTGCTCACATTGCAAGGGAACTTTTACTCTGCAAGCAAATCTTGGGGAATGAGGTAAAGCTCTTGTGACTTCAATCATCCAATCAAAATACTGTTTTTTTTTTTCCGTTTTTTTTTAACATATGATTGGGTAGTCTTTTTCATCATATTCGCTAAATTGCGTTAAAATCCCCTTGCAAAGTGAACAGCCTATAGTAAATCAACCCCATAGTATGTAGGCAAAGAGTACATCCCATGAAGAACTGATGACTGGTCGAACCCCCAAGTCCTTATGTTCACCACTGTGTACGGTGTACTGTAGTATAAAACTATTGGTAAAATAATAAATTAATAATAAGGTCTAAGCATCAGACCAAAAATTGGAAATTTTTCGAAGTCGAAAACTATGAGTTCACTATATGCCTCATTATTGATCTTTGCATGGTCTCTTAATAAATAATTCTATAAATGAGCAATAACAAGACACATTATTAAGCATGCAGCTAAAATGAGGCAAATGCCGACCAGTCAAAATAATTTTCACTTGTTTGCCTGCCTTGTCTTAGATGACACCCAGACTTTACCTATCTTATAGGTTATCAGTGAAAACTAAACCTGATTCAACATAGAAAGGACAAGGGGGAAACAAATGGGACTTTAACTGAGCCTGATTCGAGATGTGGACTAAAATCTATCTGTTGTACATATTATACACTAATTTTAGAAAAACTAAATAATAAATAAAAGTAAAAATATTGGATATGTTTTATCATCTAAAGACTATCATGCCTCACTAGCTTAGACAGTAGACTAGTCTCGCAGTTTGAGGAGCACTGTTGTAGTTAATTCCTCCTTGTCCAAATGGTCAATATGTGGGTGTATAGTGGAGGTTTGAGTATTTTACATATGTGTATACAAAAATGCTTGTGTTGACAGCTGTTTACTTAGCAACGCATGCTGTTTTAGATACTTACACTTCCTCTGTGTCAGACATGTTGGGTTTTGGTCGGCTGGAAAGAAACAAAAAGGAAGAGAAACTTGAGAACACATTGTAAACCAAACATCTTGGTTGGCAACCCTCCAAACACAACTGCTATTTAAAAATGCAGGATTACAATTTTCTAATACATATAATTGGTATAGTGACAACCTTGGTTTACCTACGTGCGTGGCCAAGTTTTCTCTAAAAGTGAGGCTTATATAGAGTGCTAGTGTTGCAGGGTATTGCTATTTCTGCAGCACCAGCTGCAATAGACTAAAAATAAAACAAAGCATATGGCCTTGCTAAGATTTTTTTGCACAGGTGTGTTACCCAAGTCTTTACAGAAAATCTAAGAACACACTCAGACATTTTCAATATGGGTTCTGTGGAATCCTAGGGACCTTCCAGTGGTTCCTAGGGGTTCCTTGAGCTGTGGCTGATTGACTTCATATTGCCTGCATAGTTCCTTGGCAAAGCCAGCAGTATGAAGCCTTGTACACACGACCGAGTTTCTCAGAAAAAAACAGCAAGAAACTTGCTGGGAGATATTTTTTTGCAGAGGAAACCGGTCGTGTGTACATTTTCGTCAAGGAAACTGTCGAGAAACTCGACGAGCCAAAAAGAGAGCATGTTCTCTATTTCCTTGACGGGAATGGAGAAAATTGGCTTGTCGAGTTCCTCGACAGCCTAACAAGGAACTCGTCGAGGAAAACGATGTGTTTAGCACGTCGAGTTCCTCGTCGTGTGTACGAGGCTTGAGACCTATTATCTTTTTAGCTGTCTGTAAGGTTGGCATTCTGACCATCATTGTAAGGCCAGCTAGCCCTACAATAATGGTCAGAATGCCAACCTTACAGACAGCTAAAAAGATAATTGGTCTCATAGACAGCAAATTTCTTTCCTACAGGTTGCAGGAAAGAAGTTTACCCCATCAACACAGATACAGTTGACAGGGCATTCCTCCTGCGAAGCCATTGTGTTCTCCCGGCAGCGAGGCGGGGGAAGCTACTATCAATAATCGCATGTAAAATCCAACAAATGCTGGTTGTACCCAAGTTGATAGATTGATCAACTTGGGTACATTCAGCCTGCCCATACATGGTTCAAATCTCGGACGGTTTCTGCTGAACCAGGTCAAGATTCAAACCGTTTATGCCCGGCTTTAGATTGCAGTCTTCCTACTGACCACCAACATAACGGGCATTTTTCCTAATGAACCCTTTGGTAAGGGTTCACTTTGGCATAATAATTACTGTATTTATTGGCGTATAACACTCACTTTTTTACCCTGAAAATAGAGGGACAACTTTGCCTGCGTGTTATACGCAGGGTGCTGTGGAAAGTTTTTTTCCTGAAATTTCTTCATTTTTCCTTAAAGTTAGGGTGCGTGTTATACGCCGATAAATACGATATTTCAGGGGTTGTTTTGGGGTAAAAAGACTGCATTAGAGCAGGGAAAATATCATGAACAGGCAAATTGAGAGATCTCAATGCCAATTCCAATGACCCATGATATAAAATAAATAATCTAGCAGGCAGAGTGGGATACCTCATATTATCCACAGCAAGTGTGCAGACCTGAGAACTCAAGCACAGATGTCACCAATAAAGGTCCACAGATTGTCCGAAGTTTTGGATAGAATGTGGAAAGGTTATCACCACTGTCAATTTGTACTTTTATTTAGGACTCCATTAGCCTAGGTTCACACATATGCAGTGCTGCAAACGCAGCGATACCTGCGTATTTCCCTGCACTATATTGCAATTGCACTTATGGTGAGGGAAATACGCAATTGCAAGTGTCAATACAAAGTTAACGACACCCCAAAAGCATTGCAAAAGCAGTACGGTTTGCCCGCACCGGATCACATGATACAAAATGACCTCATTCCTGTGCGATTCACATGCAAGTGATAGCGTGAACTGGGGTGTAGAGAGATTTCCCCTTACTTCCTGTTTTGGGGACAATGTTTTACCCGGCAGGAAGTGAGGGAAAATCTACAACAGTAAAACTGACATCAATAAAAAGCTGACAGGTTCTAGCCTTCCCCTGCTTATTTTAAATTAAGACTTTTTACGTCTGTGTTGTTCTTGAGTTCCTTCATTCCCTCACTAGTGAAAAGGGAAGTAAGGGCAAATCACTCTAACTGAGCCCCAGATATCAGTAAAACCCTGACGGGAGTTCAGGCCAGAACACGCTTTCCCACTGCATTGTGTTGTGCTATCACAATGTATCTTGCTGTATGCGCGATTACAAATGGGACCAATGAATTAAGACAGCTCCTCTGCACACACATGTGCATTACTGCAATGCAGCAAAATCTGAATGAGCCCTATTCCTTCCCTATAAAAATGGGAAGACTAGATACACCAGTTTTATTATCATTTAAACTGTTAGGTAAATTGCAATGATAGCAATGAAAATTACAAGGGAAGATGAAGGATAATATAATGAAAAGGTAATTATCTTCCTTATAGGAGACTGTAAAATTATTAATGGTTTCACTTTTTCCTGAAGCATTTAGGCTGAGAGCTTCTGTGCCTCTTAGATCAGCTAAACAATATGTGGTGGATACATAACTTTGGTTCCATACTGTGGGGGTTATTTACGAAAGGACAATCAACTTTGCACTACAAGTGCACTACAAAAGCAGTGGAAAGTGCACTTGTAGGTCAAAGTGGATTTCCCTTTTGTAAATAACCCCCTAAGTGTGTAAATCATACCCTGATGTTGGATCAATCATTGTTATCCCGTAAACAAGTTACCGTATTTATCGGCGTATACCGCGCCCTTTTTTCCCCTTAAAATAAGGGGAAAATTGTGGGTGCGCGATATACGCCGATACCTGCTTCCCGTGCTCAGTTTGAAGCCTCCGCCGACATATACCGAGCGCAGTACACTCGGGTACATTCAGCCAGGCTCGGCTTCGCTCGTGGTCACGCTCTGTGACGTTTATGCATGAGAAGCCGAGCGTGCCCGAGTGTACTGCGCTCGGTATATGTCGGCGGAGGCTTCAAACTGAGCGCGGGAAGCGGGGATTCGACTCGGAGACAGTGCAGGAGAAGCCGGGAGGACACCACCGAGGCCGCGGACGGACGCCGGACCGGACATGGACGCCGGGCAAGACACCAAAACTGTAAGTATTAAAATGTTTTTTTTTTACAGGAATTTCGGGTGTACATTAGGGTTGCGTGCTATACGCCGGAGCGTGCTATACCCCGATAAATACGGTATTTACACAAATCTGATATTTCAGCAATGTCTCTAAAGCGATAGGCTATAACAACCATTGCCTTGTCATAGGTGGAGATCCAAATATCAAGATCATCTCACCAAAATTCCTAGCTTAACCTCCCTGCCACTGAGTCTTACTCCTCCTGCTGCATTATCTGGTATGCAATGTTAATAAAGATCAAAGCGGTAAGATCCCCAATGATGAGGGTTCTGGCAGTGGGCAGATCTAAGAACTCAAGTGTACTTGGTGGCATGCTTGATTTTTTTAATCTAAATAGCTCTCATAATTGGGATTCCAAAGAGAGAGAAGAAAATGGTAGATGTCCAGCACACCAAAATCTACTCAAAACCAACATAGAGTTTGCATGGACTGACCCTTTATGTGTTTCATTTTCCAAATTCTTTGATGTTTCTAAGCCAAGGCCAAATGTATATTTCAGATGGGACAGTACTGTAGCCCCTAAGGTCTTCTATACTCTACACCTGTGCTTCTCAAGGTGCCCCAACAGGTCATGTTTTCCAGATTCCCCTCAGATAAACCGGCTATGGTAATTACTAATGGCCCGTACACACGATCCGAATATCGTACGATATATCGTACGACTTTTTTTGCTTAATAGTCGCAAGTAGAAATTGAATAGGTTACTAAAGTCACGAAAATTCTCATACGGCACAAAAAAAATCGCAAGTGATGTCATGTGTTGTAATGTATTTGTATTGTATTTTCGGACGACAACTATATACTGACTAAACAAAAATCTTACGATCTGGCATCGTACGAGGAAACATTTTGTGCTTGTCCGATCTAATAATATTGGATGAACTGTCATGATCGGCTCTCGAAACTCGAAAGTAGTGTACACACAATCCGAAAATCGTACGATTCTTCCTCGGACGATCGTTTTTGTCCGATATTTGGATTGTGTGTACGGGCCATTAGGCAGTAAAACTGTGCAAAATAATGGAGAGCCTAAAAAAATGACCTGTTGGGGCACCTTGAAGACTGGAGTTAAGAACTCTACCTTGTCATTACCAAGCACTAACAGTAAAAATGCATAGAATAATCTAACAAGAAGCAAATAACCATAGAGCAAAGTAGGTGGCCTTTTCCTTTTATACAGCCTCGCTGTGGTCTAAATGGCTGTACTGTAAAGTATTAAGGTATTCATTTTAAGTATTCATTTAATGCATATATCTTATTTTCAGGAGATCTATTCTACATTCATTTATAATTCCACTTAGCAATATCCCTGAAGCAGGACAACTCTAATAACGCAGTACCAGACACAGGGCCAATGTCACCCAATGGCTTAATTTAGGTCTCCCACCCTGTAAGGCAAACTTGGGAGCCTATGGCTGCAGTTTGCATGACTCAGATGTTACATGAGATAGCAAAGAGGGGCGGGCTGGTACCAGAGACGGACAACTGGGCATTCTTGTCTATTTCGGGACCCCCTGGGAATGTCCTTTAAAGGTGATCTGGACCTGGGAGAGAGACAATATGATGGCAGGATAATCTTTTAACATTTGGGTTATGGGGTGTCTAATCCATTTGTGAGGTGTGTATCCAAGACATTAGAAAAGTCCCATGACATAAGATAAGTGCCATGACTTCAAGTTGTTTATGAAACTTAGCATCTTATCTGCCCCATGTTTGTGGACTGTTTACAAGAGTCAACGCCTTTTTTTCCTATTGCACATTTCCAATACTTCAAAGGTGAGCGTCATAGGAATGCACATCTCATTTTGCTGCATGTAATCACAGCTTACACCTCCCAGTTATGGGTCTGAAGGAAAAAAAAGCAAAACGTCAGTGAAAATCTTTGAAGGGGACTGAAGGCCATACTGTACCTCCTGTCTGCCATATAGTCCTTTGATATGACATGTGCTACCAACCCCATCTCTGACAACATGAACAGCTGGTCCCAACAACCTACACACAACCTGTTCTAGAAATGTCACCCACTCAGGAATCTTTTTCTATTTAGACAGCTAAAAGACAATTCACAAATGCCTCAACGGAGATAACAGATTATTGCTATAGATTACAAAGCTAAAAAGTCACTCATTTAAATATCTAGCATCTTTAGGGTTCTAGATTTTGGATACACATAAAGTCCTTGTTCCTTTTTTTTTTTTTATCATGGCCGTGCCTTATATACAACAAAGGGGTTATGTCATTGTTATACCACCAGATCATGGGCAATTCAGGTATTCAGCTTTCCAGTATCCTGCATGCCTCTGGATACAATAAATAATTGGTAAAATGCATCCTAGATACAATGAGTAATTGATAATATGCCCTCCAGATACAGTAAATATTTGATGGCATGCTCCTAGAATCAAATATTTTTTTGGTAAGATGCCCCCTAGATATAAAAACTTTTTGGTAACATGCCATCTCGATACAATTAATTTTTGGTAACATGCGCCCAAGATATAAATACTTTTTGGTAACATGTTGCTAAGATATAGATACTTTTTGGTAACATGCCATCTAGATACAATGAATTTTTGGTAATATGCTCTCTAGATACAATGAATTTTTTGGTAACATGCTCTCTACATACAGTGAATTTTTGGTAACATGCTCCAGAGATATAAATACTTTTTGGTAACATGTTCCCAAGATATAAATACTTTTTGGTAACATGCCATCTAGATACAGTGAATTTTTGGTAACATACTCTCTACCTACAATGAATTTTTGGTAACGTGCTCTCTAGATACAATGAATTTTTGGTAACTTGCCATCTAGATACAATGAATTTTGGTAACGTGCTCTCTAGACACAATGAATTTTTGGTAATTTGCCATCTAGATACAATGAATTTTTGGTAACATGCTCTCTAGATACAATGAATTTTTGGTAACATGTTCTCTAGATACAATGAATTTTTGGTAACGTGCTCTCTAGATACAATGAAATTTTGGTAACATGCTCTCTACATACAATGAATTTTTGGTAACATGCTCTCTAGATACAATGAATTTTTGGTAACATGCTCTCTAGATACAATGAATTTTTGGTAACTTGCCATCTAGATACAATGAATTTTGGTAACATGCTCCCTAGAAATAATGACTTTTTGGTAACATACCACCTAAATACAATACATTTTTTGGTAACATGCTCCCTAGAAAAAATGCATTTTTGGTAAAAATACAAGAATTTTTGGTAACATGCAACCTAGATACATATATCAAACACATGGCAAAATCTAAACCTTTATAATACACATAATCTGTAAAAAAGAAAAGGGCATTTCATTTTTCCTAGTACTAGACTTGCGTAAAGGAGAGGAGGCTACTTATAAAAAAAAAATAGGAGTTGTTGACGGCAGTGATCAATCAGATATCTTTGAATTTCACAAATATTAAAATATAACTTATTGGTCACCACAGACATCAAGTTATTTTAGGTAAGTTATATCCTTATAAAAGGGTGGGTGGTTCTAGCAGGAGAAACAGTGACATCATGAAATATAATTATTCTCCAGGTTTAAATAGGAAGAGCCCAATGTGATGTCAAGATTAAAAAAAAGGAGCCAACAAAGTAGATTGTAGATAGATAGATCGCTCAGGCAGTTCCATTCAGACAATGCATTCAGGTGGCACACAGCACATGACATTGCTGGACCGTGGCCAGGGTCACATTATGACACCAGTCTTGCCATTCCAAAGCTTAGCCTGGATTGCATCGTTGAGCAGTTGTGTACGGATCTCATATGAGGATTAAATTAGGGATTTTACTAATAAAGTAAAGTATTAGCAGGTTGCTTTTTCGAGAATCCTTTTGATCTTTGGAAACAAAGGAGGTGCAGTGGTCTTGTCACCTTCAATTTGAATGACAGCCCAATTAGCGAGTCCTTCTATCATCTATTCTGTTAGAATCGTTCTAAATCTATAGAATGAAAAATATTCTGCATACGAATTTAAAGATCCACTCTTATTACTGTCAGAGGGATGGTTCAGTATTACAAGACCCCCTGAGAAGTTAATGTTTTTCGTAGGTGCTGTCTCCCTTCCCTTCACACAAGTGATGCTGCCACTTGTTGAAGGGGTATCTTTTTCAGGCCCCCCTCACCCTTCTCTTACCTGAGGCCCGAGAGCAGAGAGCAGCACTGGGGGTCGGAGCAGTTGTGAGACTATTCAATCGCCCACCGGCCTGGTTATGTCTTGCAATTATACCGAAATGTGATCTGCAACCCACCAGGATTGGACAGGCTGTCAGGGGGGTGAGGAGTGGCACACAGGAGGGGCAGGACAAGTGTATGAACAGCTGCTTAACACAGGTTACAGGGGAGGGGGCTCACTAGGGTCTAAGCTCAACTTACTCACTAATTATAGACCAAGCAGGACAGCAGAATTTGGAGATGTTCCCTTGTGAGTGTATATATGTGTGTGTGTGGGGAGCTGTTAAATTAAGAAGACCACCTTCATGGTAGGGGGGTGTGCACAAAACCCTTCTTTTTTCAGTCACATTCCAGCAATAGAAAAAGAATGCCATAAGGCACAAACCATTATATCAGTGACATGCAATCCAATCACTGTATTGATCAGATAAGAATCTCTACTGCTAAATTGCCATGTACCGCTTAGGAATATGGGGCCAAATCCACAAAGACCCGGCGTAACGGCGAAATTCTAATTTAAGTTACACTGCCTTAAAATTTCTACCTAAGTGCCCGATCCACAAAGCACTTACCTAGAAATTTCTGGCCGTGTAACTTAAATTCCGCCGGCGTAAGGCGTTCCTCATTTCATAGGGGCGATTCCCATTTAAATGAGGCGCGCTCCCGTGCCGGCCGTACTGCGCATGCTCGTGACGTCATTTTCCCGACGTGCATAGCGCGAAATTACATTACGCCGGGCTTTGTGGATTGCGACGGGTCAATAAAGTTGCGTCGGGAAAAAAAAAAGATACGGCGCGAAAAAAAAAATTCAAATTCGAAAAAAAAAACGCGTCGCTAGACAGAAGGGTCTGCTTTTACATGGTGTACTAACTTTACACCATGTAAAAGCAGCCCTAATTTTGCGTATGCAACTTAATACTTACGGAGAAAAAACGAAGCAGAAAATCTTCGTGGATCTCCGTAAGTGCTAATTTGCATACCCGAGGCGGCATTTCGACACAAAATGCCCCCAGCGGCGGATGCGGTACTGCATCCTAAGATCCGACAGTGTAATTCAATTGGATCAGGCACCTACCATACTGATGGTTAAGGCTCACCAAGGGCAATAGCAATTGGCCAAGGGAGAACATTATGTCCAGTCGATAGTGATTTACTTCTGATACACCACAACTGGAGGTGTCCCCGTGGGACCTCCCCGTCCTGTTTTATAGGCCTACACATAAAACATCTGATGCCACTGTTGGCTCTATGGATGTGTTGGCTGGTGTTTGTGCCTAAAAGGTAGTCAGTTTTAGGTAGATTCAGGTAGATAGGACTAAAGTTACGGCGGCGTAGCTTAGCGTGTTTAGGCTACGCCGCCGTAAGTTAGCTAGGCAAGTACATGATTCTCAATGTACTTGCCTGCTAATATACGGCGGCGTAGCCTAAAGCGTGCGGGCGTAAGGGCGCCGAATTCAAATGTGTTGGAGGGGGGCGTGTTTTATGGCAATGAGGCTTGACCTCACGTTTTTTACGTTTTTTTTAACTGCGCATGCGCCGGGCGCCTACATTTCCCAGTGTGCATTGCGGCTAAGTACGCTGCACGAGCCTATTGATTTCGACGTGGACGTAAACTACGTAAATCCCGATTCGCGGACGACTTACGCAAACGACGTAAAAAATTTGAATCTCGCGGCGGGAACGGCGGCCATACTTTAACATTGTTATTCCACCTAATAGATGGAATAACTTTAGGCCTGCTAATGCCTTACGGAAACGGCGTAAATCGACTGCGGCGGCCGGGCGTACGTTCATGAATCGGCGTATCAACTCATTTACATATTCTACGCCGACCGCAATGGAAGCGCCACCTAGCGGCCATCCAAAATATTGCAATCTAAGATAGGACGGCGCAAGCCGTCCTATCTTAGATATGTTTAAGCGTATCTCTGTTTGAGCATACGCTTAAACATAAGTCGGCGTAGATTCTGAGTTAGGTCGACTTATCTACTGATAAGTCGGCCTAACTCTACCTGAATCTACCTATTTATGCTTGTCTCTCCTTCCATTCTCTAGTGTCTCTAGTCAGCCTAAGTGCCGGTTCACACAGGGGCAACCCAACTTCAGCGCGACTTGGAGCAACTTACAACGTGACTTAAAGTTGCCTCCAGGACAGGCGACTTTGGCTGTGGCCAATCAGAGAATAATCAGCTCTGTGGGAGCTGAGTAAACTATTTTATTTTCCTGTAAAGTTGCTTCAGTTAAGACAGTGACCTGACTTTAGAGGCAACTTCCATTGAAATCTATGGCCTCGTACACACAACCGTTTTCCTTGACAGAATCCATCAAGAAACTTGGTGGCAGAGCTTTTTTGCCGAGGAAACCGGTCGTGTGTATGTTTTTCATTGAGAAAACTGTCGAGGAACTCAACGAGAAAAAAAGAGAACAAGTTCTCTTTTTCCTCGACGGGAGTCTCAATTTCCTCGTTGTGTTCCTCGTCGGGCTGGTTTTCGACGAGAAATACGATCGTGTGTATGCTAAGAAACCCGCTCATGCTCAGAATAAAGTATGAGACGGGAGCGCACCTTCGGTAAAAGTAGCGTTTGTAAAGGAGATAACACATTTGTCACGCTGTAACAGTCTGAAAAGTGCAAATCGTCTCTTACCAAACCTTTACTTTACACGCAGTAACATGAGATTAGCAAAAGCAGCCCCAAGGGTTGTGCTAGTGGAATCGAACTTCCCCTGCCGTTGTATGTGTTGTACGTCACCGCGTTTGAGAGCAAGGAGATTTGGTCTTGACCGTGTGTACGCAAAGCAAGCTTGTCAAGTTTCTCCACAAGCCTGACAAGGAATTCGTCAAGGAAAACTATGTTTCATTTACGACGAGTTCCTCGGTCATGTGAACGAGACCTGTGGGTACAAGTTGCTTAGAAGTCGCCTTGAAGTAGTACAAGAACCCTTACTGAAGTCGGAGTGACTTCAGTAGTGTGTATTAAGACGGCTCTCATTCACTTCAATGGAATTTCTCATGTCACACGACTTGGGGCGACACAAGTCGGATCCCAAGTCGCGGTAGTGTGAACCGGCACTAATACCCATAGACATGAGATAAGTCATCTGATTTTCTGGTTTTAGGCAGAGTTAGCTATGATCTTCTCCCATTCTTCTCCATATACAAGAGCTGAGCTGTCACGTTTGTTTGCCTGACGGATGATCCGGTTACCATCACACATGCATGTCCAAACATTATTAAACATCTATCAGAAACCTTATGGCAAATATATTTTATTTTCTGTTGATATATCCTGCCCTGTGTAACAATATTCTCCACACACTTTTATATGCCCATAGACATTGGATAATTGTAGACTCATCATACAATTTTTGGGGAAAAAAAAGAAAATCCTTTGTACCCTGAGACTGGTCATTTACAGAATGATGGGTGGTAAGAAATCTGCCAGACCCTTATCACATCTCTGTGATGTTCAGATCTGACATATAGCTGGATTCAGAGAGAACGCCGCATCTTTAAGGCGGCGTAGCGTATTGTATTTATGCTACGCCGCCTTAGGTCAGAGAGGCAAGTACTGTATTCACAAAGTACTTGCCTCCTAACTTACGGCGCCATAGCGTAAATGGGGCCGGCGTAAGTGCGCCTAATCCAAATTAGGATGAGGGGGCGTGTTTTATGTTAATGGGGCGCATACGCCATCCGTGTACATATCCCAGTGTGCATTGCTCTGAAGTACGCCGCAAGGACGTATTGGTTTCGCCGTGAACGTAAATTCCATCCAGCCCCATTCACGGACGACTTACGCAAACGACGTAAAATTTTCAAATTTCGACGCGGGAGCGACGGCCATACTTAACATTGACTAGTCCAGCTATTTGATGGAATAACTTTACGCCGGGAATCGCCTTACGTAAACGGCGTATCTTTACTGCGACGGGCAAGCGTACGTTCATGAATCGGCGTATCTAGTCATTTACATATTCTACGCCTAACTCAACGGAAGCGCCACCTAGCGGCCAGCCTAATAATTACACTTTAAGATACGACGGCGCAGGAGACTTACGCCGCTCGTATCTTAGCTAAATTTAAGCGTATCTGGTTTCCAGAATACGCTTAAATTTAGGACGGCGTAGATTCAGAGTTACGTCGGCGTATCTACTGATTCGCCGGTGTACATCTTTTTGAATCCAGCTACTAGTCTATAACCTGACCAATGAGTGAATAAGGCCAGCACATAGCGAAACATGGGTTTTCTTTTCTCTCAAAAATATGGTAACAATCAGCACTTTCTTATGTGTCAGAAGTGCCTATTATTGTCATACCTACTGTTTTTATCCAATAATTGGCCCTAGTTCTAGTAAATATAAAGGAGATTGTACAAAGATTGTACAGTCAGATTGTAAGGTGTATGGTGACCTTAAAGTGATTGTAAACGTTAGTTTAAAAAAAAAACAAGCCTGTTATACTTACCTCCTCTGTGCAAGGGTTTTGCACAGAGCAGCTCCGATCCTCCTTTTTTAGGGACCCTCCATGGAGCTCTTGGCTCCTCCTCTTCTCGAGTGCCCTCGGAAAGTCACTTTCCATGTGGGGACTCGTGCGGGCGCGCTCCCGAGTCCTGCTGCTGCGTCCATTGACACAGACAGCAGGACTCGGCCCTGCCCCCGGTTTACGTGTCACTGGATTTGATTGACAGCAGGTAAGAAAAATGGGGTTCTGAGGGGGAGCTGCAGCACAAAAGGTTTTTCACCTTAAAAGGACACTAAAGGTTCCCTTTTTTTTTATTTTAAAATAACAAACATGTCATACTTACCACTTCTGTGCAGTTGGTTTTGCACAGAGTGGCCCCAATCCTCCTCTTCTGGGGTCCCTCCGCAGTGCTCCTGGCTCCTCTTGCATCGAGTGACCCGTTGGAGAAGTGCTCTCCTTTGGGGCACCCGTGCAGGCACGCTCCCGAGTCTTAAACACAGACAGCAGGACTTGGCACCGCCCTCTGCGTCATTGACTGAAATACCTTACTGGGCATGTATTAATTATATTCTATATTCTCTAATTATCTGTTGTTGATTGCTCAGACAACTGTTGTTATTTTTTTTTTACTGTTGTTATAATATGAGGTGATCCACAGTATAAAAAGTGAGAAATCCACCCCTCCCCCACATAGCACATCCTGGTAATATACAATGACCTGTGGATCACCTCATATTATGATAAACATAACATAACATATGATAAACATGTCTGGTGAGGGTTGCAGGAAGCTGTCCCCACCAGGAGAACACAGTGATTACTTTACTGCTAGCGGCTATAATACCCACTAGCAATAATTGCATACAAATCTGACAGGCTGGTTGGACCCAAGTGATCGACTTGGGTACATTCAGTCTGCCCATTGATGGTTTAAATCTTGGCTGGTCCCTGCTGAACCGGCCAATATTCAAAACGTCTATGGCCAGCTTAAAGCTTGGCCGAATCTCAGCAGGTTCAACAGGGACTGCCCAAAATTCAAAGCATCTATGGGCAGGCTGAATGTACTCAAGGGCTTTCTATATGCCCTTTTGGTTTTGTTTTCTGTTTAGATATTTAATTTGTTATACTTATCTGTATATTATGATCCTGTAATAAATTGTTGTTTATGTTTGATAGCTTACATCTTTTTTTCTGTATTTTTCTGTAGCCAATATATGCCTTACAGCTCCTGAAGAAGCAATATAGCGAAACGTGTTGAGCCAAACAGGCATTTATATAGCTCTATATAGCTTTATATACATATCATTGTTCTTTATTATGTTGTGATCATTTTATATGTATTTCTCTATTTTTGAGAGTCAACATTGTTCACTCTTTTAAAAATGTTGGATATTAATAAAAGATTATGGGCTAGATTCACGTACGGCGGCTTAACTTTGTGCGGGCGTAGCGTATGTTATTCACGCTACGCCGCCGCAATTTAGATGGGAAAGTGCAGTATTCACAAAGCACTTGCTCCGTAAGTTGCAGCGGCGTAGCGTAAATCTGCCGGCGTAAGCGCGCCAAATTCAAATTGAGAAGAGGTGGGCGTGTTTTATGTAAATAAAACATGACCCCACGTAAATGACGTCTCTAACGAACGGCGCATGCGCCGTTCGTGAAAGAATCCCAGTGCGCATGCTCGAAATTACGCCGCAAATCGTCAATGCTTTAGACGTGAACGTAATTTACGCAAAGCCCTATTCGCGAACGACTTACGCAAACGACGTAAACATTTCAAAACTCGATGCGGGAACGACGTCCATACTTAACATTGCGTACACCTCATATAGCAGGAGTAACCTTACGCCGGAAAAAGCCGAACGTAAACGACGTAAAAAAATGCGCTGGGCGTACGTACGTTTGTGAATCGGCGTATCTACCTAATAAGCATATTCCTTGCGTAAATCGACAGAAGCGCCACCTAGCGGCCAGCGTAAATATGCAACTAAGATACGACAGTCGGATCTTAGGCAAATTTCGGCGTATCTTGCTTTCTGAATACAGAAAGAAGATACGCCGGCGCAGATTTGAATTTACGCGGCGTATCAATAGATACGCCGGCGTAAATTCTTTCTGAATCTAGCCCTATATTTTTTATTGAAAAATATTTCTTGTGTACACTTGTGGCACCATTAAAATCCCCCTTTCTAGTTCTACCCTATCTGAATGTACTGAAGTCAATCTATCAATCGACATGGGTACAATCAGCCTTTTGTATTTTTACATGTGATTATAGCCAGTGGCTACAGCCAGTAGCAATAATCACTGTATTCTACCGGCAGGGATGGTTTCCCATCCCCCCCCCCCTGCAGGAAGAACACAATAACTCTACAGGAGGCAAATACAGAAACCTGTGGCTGCAGGAAAGAAAATCGCACCATCTATGGCCTGCCCAATGTAAAGAATCACTATCCATGTGTGACCAACTTTACAGCTGGACATACACCAATAGGATTTAGTTTGAAACTGATTGTCTTTGGAACATTTGTTCTGAATGATTAGTGGGGGGTCAAATCAAGGATCGTTTTTGAACATAGTGATTAGAAAATTTGAAGGACCAGGATGGAATGTTTCTTGTTTCTTATCTGGACGAACAACCGTGAATGTGATTTCCGTTTGGGGAAAATCGTACACATCATAGGCATGCGCACAGGGTGTGCCAGGTGTGCTCGGGCACACCCTAATCACCCAGTGGGGTGCAGATACCCCCTGTATAAAACCCCTAATATTTCACCAAAGCCCCCTAACAGGGTAATAAAAATAAAAATTACTGACACCACATACTGTCTTACTGACACCAATCTATGCCCTACTGACACCGTCCACTGCCTTACTGACACCAGTCTATGCCCTACTGACACCGTCCACTGCCTTACTGACACCATTTTGCGGCCTCCCCTTGCTTTACCCCATTTTCCCTGCCTTTTTAATGAAGTGCCCATCAAATGTAACCTATCAGCGCTTATCAATGCAGCCTCACCAGCGCCCATCAATGCAGCCTCACCAGCGCCCATCAATGCAGCCTACTAGTGCACATGAAATGCAGCCTCACCAGCGCCCATTGATTGCAGCGTCATCAGCACCCATCAATGCAGCCTACCAGCACCCATCAAATGCAGCCTACCAGCACCAGTCAATGCAGCCTCACCAGCGCCCATCAATGCAGCCTACCAGCACCAGTCAATGCAGCCTCACCAGCGCCCATCAAATGCAGCCTACCAGCACCAGTCAATGCAGCCTCACCAGCGCCCATCAATGCAGCCTACCAGCACCAGTCAATGCAGCCTCACCAGCGCCCATCAAATGCAGCCTACCAGTGCCAATCAATGAATGTTTTCTTGCATCCATACATTTGGAAGTCGGAACACAGACGCAGTCCTCCACTGCGCCTTTGACACTCTGTGCGAATGGAGCGGCGGCTGCCTGCTGATGCTGAGACTTAGTTGGTTGCTGCAGAGAGAAGAGAGTAGGAACACCAGTGGCCGGGCGCCCTAGGCAGTAGTGTGCCCTAGTTGGCTTCCTACTTTGCCTAGTGGTAGCACCGGCCCTGGACACCGTCCACTGCTCTACTGACACCATCAGTACATACATACATACACACACATGTGGTAGAGCTTTGAGGTGCACACCCTAATGCAATAGGCTGTGCTCACCTATGGTACACACTGTAATGCGCACTAAAGAAACCCGGTTCATATATCTGGGATTCCGTTCAAGTTGTAGGTCTAAATGAAATTTTAGGGGCTTTTGAAAGAAATGAGTTAACTCAATGATGAGAAGATCGAATGCACTGACGAACAATTTTTCAGAATTTCGAAAGTAAGGTGAAAAAATGTTATTGCTGAAAGTGCAAAAATGCTCTGAATTTAATGTATAATTATATAACAAAAAATCGGTCTGATATTTCATTCTTGCACCAGTCACGGGCTATAAGGAGGGTTGTATATTGTCAAAAAAAATACAGTAAAACCTTGGTTTGAGAGTAACTTGGTTTGAGAGCGTTTTGCAAGACAAGCAAAATGTTTTAATACATTTTGCCTTGATATACAAGCAATGTCCTGATATAAGAGTAGCGTCATGTCACAACTGAGTATAAAAAAGAAGAGAGGAGCCTCTAAGTGTAGCAATATGGTTACATTTAATGAAGGTACAACATTTAGCAACTTATTGCTACACTTAGAGGCGCCTCTCTTCTCTTTTATACCCTGTAAAAAAATGCTTTGATATACAAGTGCTTTGGATTACAACCTTTTTTTTTTTAACTAATTATGCTCGCAAACCAAGGTATTACTGTACTCCAGGATGACATTTGGGGGCCAGATTCACGTAGGAGGGCGTATCTTTGTGCAGGCGTAGCGTATCCTATTTACGCTACGCCTCCGCAACTTAGGCAAGTGCAGTATTCACAAAGCACTTGCTCCGTAAGTTGCAGTGGCGTATCGTAAATTGGCCGGCGTAAGCCTGCCTAATTCAAAGTAGGCTGGTAGGGGGCGTGTTGTATGGAAATGAATCGTGACCCCACGTAAATGACGCTCCTAACGAACGGCGCATGCGGGCGCATGCTCAGTATCACGTCGAATTTACGCCATAAGATACGCCGGCTCAATGCCTGTGACGTGAACGTAACCTACGCACAGCCCCATTCACGTACGACTTACGTAAACAACGTAAAAAGATACCCTTGTTCCGACGTCCATACTTTGCATTACCTTCGCCTCATATAGCAGGGGGAACTTTACGCCGGACGTAAGCCTTACGTAAACGGCGTAGCGGGCGCAATTACGTTTGTGAATCGGCGTATCTAGCTAATTTACATATTCAACGCGTAAATCTATGGAAGCGCCCCTAGCGGCCAACGTAAATATGCACCCCAAGATACGACGGCGTAGGAGACTTAGGTCGCTCGTATCTTGGCCGAATTCTAGCGTAACTGATTCTAAGAATCAGGCGCATAGATACGACTTACGATGGTGTACGTGGAGATACGCCGTCGTAAGTCCTTTGAGAATCTGGCCCCTGATGTCTAATTAATTGACATCAATTTTTTTAAGTACTAATGTGATTCATTTATTATAATTGCAGCGTGCTAATAAAAGCTCTCTGGTATAGATGCCTCTGGAACGCTCGCCTGCAGTTTGTAGAAATGTCTATGCTGTTTCTGGACAGTAGGGGAGGCCAGAATCCAGCATAAGAGTGGGTGTTCCCCCTCCCCCTGACCTTTTCGCAGCCCCCCTTCTTCCCCCCCCAGGTTCTCAGTTTTGCTGCCCCAGGTGTGGGGGTCGTTTTCTTCCAGTTGCAAGTGGAAGAAGGGAGCTGGGCACAGGAGCTGGCAACTGGCAGCTTTCAGCAGGTAACCATAAAAAACAGAAGGGGTACAACCAATCAGAACTTATTTATATTGATCAGCATGTTATTTATACAGCTCCAAAGTAAAATGATATTTATTGAAAATGTTCCTTAATCCTTATAAGCTCTTGGGCAGTCCTCTGCAGGTAACGGAGGAAAGGGTTAATAAGAACGTATTAAGGGTTACTGGGAAGAGCTGCGGTTTACAAGGGGTTAACATTTTCTGCATGAGATACATTGAAGTTGAAGGAGCGGATTGCCTGCGATTAAGGGCGATCAATATAGGCATACAATGCACTTGGGTTCAACATGCTAAGGGTTAACAATCTATGCATGAAATGCTATGTTACACGAACCGCAAGGATAATTTATCTATGCATTAAATATTATTATTATAGGACGGGGATGATAATACAAAGGATTATCTAAGTATGAAACGCTGTCATACGAAAAGCTTTAATTACCCGCATTGGATTATCTCACAATGAAGGGGATTTACTAAAACCGGAGAACTCAGAATCTGGCAGCCAATCAGCTTCTAACTTCAACTTGTTCAACTAAGCTTTTCCAATAAAACCTGGAAGCTGATTGGTTTCTATGCAGAGCTGCACCAGATTTCGCATTCTCCAGTTTTAGTAAATGTGTGATGTTCCGTCAGGCTCGATTCACACCTATGCATGTTGCTTTTGAGCGTTTTTGCAATGCTTTTTGCGGTGCTTGCTGCGTTTTTTGATGTGCGTTTTTACCGCGATTTGAGTTTTTTTTTTTTTACATTTCCTTTAACAACCAGCTATACATAGGTTAAAAAAACGCAAATCACGGCAAAATCGCGGCGCTTGCGTATTTGATGCAGGTCCATTGCATGCAAAACGCTGCTTTTTGCAGGAAAAAAAGTCCCTGACCCTTTCCAAAAGCGCAGAGGCACAAAAAAGCATTGATGTGAACATGTTCCATAGGAAACCATGTTAAAAAATGTCCCTGCATTTCTGCAAAATGCATCAAAAAAAGCATTAGTGTGAATGGAGCCTAAGTGTACACTGCAGCCTTTAAAAACGAATGCAGCTCATGTTTAATATGTTCCCTTCCTTTCACGGCATGCATTTTAACGTGATTTCATGCATTCTAATGCGTGTGCGTGGCTTGTAGGCTGAAATGGCACCATTCTGTGCGTTTTCACATTCTACATGTGCTGTCGGCAATCATTCGTTTTCATGCACTGTCATTGCAACAATAGACCCTATAAAAAGCTTTAAAGCGCCAAAACAATTGAGAATGCAAGTCAACGCACCGCACCGTGTGAACTGTGATCATTTAATGACTAATCTGTGTATACGTGTTGATGTGCATGAAAACACGTGCGTTAAAATGTACTAAAACCCCCAAAAATGAAGCAAAATGCACCCTAATGCCGCCTACACACGGCCGTTTTTCGGGTTCTAAAAAATGATTTTTTTTTTATGTCATTAAAAACGATCGATCGTGTGAATAAAAAAAAATTAAAAAAAATAAAAAAAAATAAAAAAAACATAGTGTGGGCTCCAGAGCATTTTTCACAATCTAAAAAATGGGCATTAAAAATTTCGAACATGCTCTATTTTTTCACGACGTTTTTAACGTTGTCGTTTTTAAGGTTGTAAAAAATGGTCGTGTGTGGGCTTTAACCAATTAACCCCCGGACCATATTGCTGGTCGAAGACCAGAGCACTTTTTGCGATTCGGCACTGCGTCGCTTTAACTGACAATTGCGCGGTCGTGCGACGTGGCTCCCAAACTAAATTGGCGTCCTTTTTTCCCCCACAAATAGAGCTTTCGATCACCTCTGCGGTTTTTAGTTTTTGCGCTATAAACAAAAATAGAGCGACAATTTTGAAAAAAATGCAATATTTTTTACTTTTTGCTATAATAAATATCCCCTAAAAATATATATATAAAAAAAAAATTCTTCAGTTTAGGCCGATACGTATTCTTCTACCTATTTTTGGTAAAAAAAAAAACGCAATAAGCGTTTATCGATTGGTTTGCGCAAAATTTATAGTGTTTACAAAATAGGGGATAGTTTTATTGCATTTTTCTAAAAAAAAATGTTTTACTACTAATGGCGGCGATCAGAGATTTTTTTCGTGACTGCGACATTATGGTGGACACTTCGGACAATTTTGACACATTTTTGGGACCATTGTCATTTTCACAGCAAAAAATGCATTAAAAATGCATTGTTTACTGTGAAAATTACAATTGCAGTTTGGGAGTTAACCACAAGGGGGCGCTGAAGGGATTAAGTGTGACCTCATTTGTGTTTCTAACTGTAGGGGGGTGTGGCTGTAGGTGTGACATCATCGATTGTGTTTCCCTATAAAAGGGAACACACGATCAATGACGGCACCACAGTGAAGAACGGGGAAGCTGTGTTTACACACAGCTCTCCCCGTTCTACAGCTCCGGGGACCGATCGCGGGACTCCAGCGGCGATCGGGTCCGCTGGTCCCGCGGTCACGGTCACGGAGCTTCAGACCGGGCCCACGACCCACGGCTGGGCACTTAAAGAGAGCATACCTGTATGTGCTTGTGCCCAGCCGTGCCATTCTGCCGACGTATTAGTGCAGGAGGCGGTCCTTAAGTGGTTAAGGTTGTAAAAAATGGTCGTGTGTGGGCTTTAACGACGTGAAAAAAGTAAGCACATTCATCACGCTGTAACAGACAGAAAAGCGCAAATCGTCTTTTGCTAACATGGAATCAGCTAAAGCAGCCCAAAGGGTGGCGTCATCCGAATGGAACTTCCCCTTTAGAGTGCCGTTGTACGTGTTGTACGTGCCCGCGCTTTGCTAGAGCATTTTTTTCCACGATCGTGTGTAGGCAAGGCCGTTTTAATGATCGGGTTGAAAAAAACGTTGTTTTTTCTAGAGCCTCAAAAATGTCATTTTTTAGAACCCAAAAAACGGTCGTGTGTACCGGCACAAGGCTAGGCTCACGCTTGAGCACCAGCTTCCTTCTCGAGCATTTTTGAAGCTTTTTTATGTTGCGTGTTTTTTTGTGCGTTTTCCGGTGTAAGCGTTTTTGTTGTTCCAGTGAGAAAGGGGTTACTAGAAGGAGGAGAATGGCTGTTAGGTGTGAAGATGTATAAAAAAGCATGTTGTGTTCATTTTTCTGGCACTCCCATTAAAGTCTATAAGCCCAACAAAAATTGTGATCCTGCCCCAAAAAAAGCATATGTACGTTTTTGGCGTGATAAGCGACATCACATCACCCAGATATGAATGAGGCCCATGGAATAAAATGGGAATCTTATTGTCAATTTCTGGTAACGTGTGACAAATTGTGAATGGAGGCTTAATCATAGTAAAAATGCATGTCTACAATGGGGGAGGGGGTTGATTTACTAAAACTGGAGCATACAGTGCAGCTGTGCATAGTAACATAGGTGTGTGCAGCCTATTGCGATAGGGTGTGCACCACAAAGCTCAGACACACACACACACATGTATGGGTCAGATCCACGTAGCACGGCGTAATTTTAGGCAGGCGTAGCGTATCGTAGTAACGCTACGCCGCCGCAACTTTGAGAGGCAAGTGCTGTATTCACAAAGCACTTGCCTCTAAAGTTACGGCGGCGTAGTGTAAATCTGCCGGCGTAAGGGCGCGGAATTCAAATGATAAAGATGTGTGCGTGTTTTATGTTAATTCTACTTGACCCCACGTAAATGACGTATTTTTTGAACGGCGCATGCGCCGTCCATGGGGGTATCCCAGTGCGCATGCTCGAAATCACGCCGCAAATAGTCAATGCTTTAGAAGTGAACGTAATTTACGCAAAGCCCTATTCGCGAACGTTTTACGCAAACGACGTACACAACGGAAAATTCAACGCTGGCCCGACGTCCATACTTAACATTGCGTACGTCTCATAGACCAGGGGTAACGTTACGCCGAAAAAAGCCTTACGTAAACGTCGTAAAAAAATGCGCCGGCCGGACGTACGTTTGTGGATTGGCGTATCTAGCTAATTTGCATACTCGACGCGGAAATCAACGGAAGCGCCACCTAGTGGCCGACGTACGTCAGTCGGATCTAGCCCAGCTTCAGGCGTATCTTGTTTTGTGGATACAAAACAAAGATACGCCGGAGCATCCTAGAAGTTACGCGGCGTATCAATAGATACTGTACGCCGACGTAACTTCTTCGTGGATCTGGGCCAATGTGTGTAAATATATATAGGGCAATAAAGCAGTGGATTGTGTCAGTAGGGCGTAAATTGTCAGTCGTTTATTTTTTATTATTTTTTTATTATTGTATATAAAAAAAATTACAATTTCTTTTTTTGGAGCCCCATTGAGGGGCTTTGGTGAACTATCAGGGGTCCAAACAGATCCCTGATGTCTCACTTTAGAGACAGAGAAAGGGGACTGAGGACAGAGATTCCCCAGTCCTTTTCTCTGCAGCCAAGCAGCAGGGGGAATCTGTGCAGCACAGGGTGATTAGGGTATGCCCAGGCACACCTGGCACACCCTGTGCGCACGCCAATGGCTTCTAGGTTTTGTTGTCAAAGCTTAAATGAGCAAGCTGAAGTTAGAAGCTGATTGGTTATCATGCAAAGCTGCACCAGATTCTTTTTTTAAAAAAAAGTCAATTGCACAAAGTAGGATTCCTGCCCGCTGTAATTTAGGTTGTATATTGGCCCTGATCATAAAGAAAGATGCAAATAAATAATGCTAGCGAGTGTTCTGTTTTGTAAAGTACTACGCAAACCATTGGCACTATATAAATCCTGTATAATAATATTTAATAATCATAATATTAATAATAATAAAAGGAAAAAAATTCAAGAGAAAGGAAAATGAATATTACTTTACTCTTACCTTATATATTCTTGCTTTAATATAGAGATTTGTTTGCTATGTATTCACATCAGATGATTTCTTTTTTTACTGTGTAATGCAGATACACTGTAACTGTAAACTGTATTGGCTTTCACACGAACACATAGCCAGATTGTGTAACGATGATGTAATGATGATATTTAAGGGAAATGTGATGTAATAATTATAATTGCCACTCACTTTGTTAAAGTAGTTAGATTTTATTTTTTTATTTTTTTTGTAGAAGCCTCCGAAATGTCTGAATAAAATATTTTTGTAAGTATTTTGCATTCAAATTGTTGCAGCGTTTGATGCTGAATCTGCGCAGTTTCTGTACGCTAGTCTTTGGTCAGCAGTGCTTTCCAGGTCTGTGATGGGGTATTAGTGCTTTCCAGGTCTGCGATGGGGTATTAGTGCTTTCCAGGTCTGTAATGGGGTATTAGTGCTTTCCAGGTCTGCGATGGGGTATTAGTGCTTTCCAGGTCTGTGATGGGGTATTAGTGCTGTCCAGGTCGGTGATGGGGTATTAGTGCTTTCCAGGTCTGCGATGGGGTATTAGTGCTTTCCAGGTCTGCGATGGGGTATTAGTGCTTTCCAGGTCTGTGATGGGGTATTAGTGCTTTCCAGGTCTGTGATGGGGTATTAGTGTTTTCCAGGTCTGTGATGGGGTATTAGTGCTTTCCAGGTCTGCGATGGGGTATTAGTGCTTTCCAGGTCTGTGATGGGGTATTAGTGTTTTCCAGGTCTGTGATGGGGTATTAGTGTTTTCCAGGTCTGTGATGGGGTATTAGTGTTTTCCAGGTCTGCGATGGGGTATTATTGCTTTCCAGGTCTGTGATGGGGTATTAGTGCTTTCCATGTCTGCAATGGGGTATTAGTGTTTTCCAGGTCTGCGATGGGGTATTAGTGCTTTAAAGGTCTGATGGGGTATTAGTGCTTTCCAGGTCTGATGGGGTATTAGTGCTTTCAAGGTCTGATGGGGTATTAGTGCTTTCTGGGTCTGTAATGGGGTATTAGTGCTTTCCAGCTCTGCAATGGGTTATTAGTGCGTTCCAGGTCTGTAATGGGGTATTAGTGCGTTCCAGGTCTGTGATGGGGTATAAGTGCGTTCCAGGTCTGCGATGGGGTATTAGTGCTTTCCAGGTCTGCGATGGGGTATTAGTGCTTTCCACGTCTGCGATGGGGTATTAGTGCTTTCCAGGTCTGTGATGGGGTATTAGTGCTTTCCACGTCTGAGATGGGGTATTAGTGTTTTCCAGGTCTGTGATGGGGTATTAGTGTTTTCCAGGTCTGCGATGGGGTATTAGTGCTTTCCAGGTCTGCGATGGGGTATTAGTGCTTTCCAGGTCTGTGATGGGGTATTAGTGCTTTCCAGGTCTGTGATGGGGTATTAGTGTTTTCCAGGTCTGTGATGGGGTATTAGTGTTTTCCAGGTCTGCGATGGGGTATTAGTGCTTTCCAGGTCTGTGATGGGGTATTAGTGCTTTCAAGGTCTGCAATGGGTTATTAGTGCTTTCCAGGTCTGTAATGGGGTATTAGTGCTTTCCAGGTCTGCGATGGGGTATTATTGCTTTCCAGGTCTGTAATGGGGTATTAGTGCTTTCCAGGTCTGCGATGGGGTATTAGTGCTTTCCAGGTCTGCGATGGGGTATTAGTGCTTTCCAGGTCTGTGATGGGGTATTAGTGCTTTCCATGTCTGCAATGGGGTATTAGTGTTTTCCAGGTCTGCGATGGGGTATTAGTGCTTTACAGGGCTTTCTGAAGATTATCACCCCTCAGTCATGAAATACCTTTTGTCTTTCAAATATCTCCTAAATACTCTAAGGGATACAATTGTAATTAGGTGACTCTGGGACTAGTTGGATGTGGCCGTAATATGCCATCTGGTTGGTCAATGTCTATTACTTTCCAGGTGGAAAACAATTCTCACCCAATCAGGAGTTGACAGGTCACGTGACCATATGGCTAGCTGCTATTTTCAATTCTCTCAACATAGTAGAGATGGGTCAAGTTACTGTGTGATAATCTGGTTAATGCCCTATGGGATGCACTGCCTTAGGTTTCACTGCATAGCTACGTGTCACTGTGTGCATGTACATAGAATAAGGAATATTTATGGGTTTCTTTTTATATGCATGGCTGTGGTTATATTCTAGACATTTTGGATGTATTTAAAATTTATATTCGTAGAGTGGCTCTAGGTTGGCTTGATGGTGCCCGGGCCCCTGCATGAATGAGGGAGCCATGATATGTCAAAATGTTAAATGTGGCTGGTGGCACTTTCCTAATCTTCCCCCACTCAGTTCATTGCATAGATTTCTATACAGTGCATGTGGCTGCTGATTGGTCTGTGCCACTAGCCAATCAAAAGTTTGAATTGAGTAGTAGAGCAGCCTTTCTCAACTAGGGTTCCAATGAGCCCTACACTTCCTATAGTGAGGTTGCTAGGTGTTCCTTGAGGAATGTGCAATTTCTGGCTCTCAGATAGGTCTGTAGGTAGGTGCAACATGATGTGAAGAACAAAAAAAACAGGACTCAAAATGGCTCAAAATGTCAATTCTTGAGCCACTAGCCAGGCCTCAAGGGTTACTCGCCATCAGTTGCCCAACCCAACCCCTACCCTGCTCCGCCCCTAATTCTGCCACTAATTACGCCCTCATAAATTATCTCATGAAATTACACTTAAATGTTTTATGTAGAATTAAGTTACGGAAATAAATATTAACAACAACGTTATCAGTTCCCCTGAGCACAGCCTCACCTGTGCTCATCAATGCAGCCTCACTGTGCCCCACATTGCAGCCTCACTGTGCCCCACATTGCAGCCTCACTGTGCCCCCATTGCGAACCCATTGCAGAGTCATTGTGCCCCCCCATTGCGGAGTCATTGTGTCCCCCATTGCAGAGTCATTGTGCCCCCCATTGCGGAGTCATTGTGCCCCCCATTGCGGAGTCATTGTGCCCCCTATTGCAGAGTCACTGTGCCACCCATTGCAGAGTCACTGTGCCCCCCATTGGCGGCCAGATAATGACAGGATGAAGAGGAGAGCCGCGGATCGCAGAGCGGTATTGCTCGCTGTTAGAACTTACATTGAAATTTCCTCCGCTCTGCTCGCTTACACAGCCCCGCCTCCTCCTGACCCTGCGCCTGTGATCATGGGCGTCCGCTGAAATTGTTTCAGAGGGGGGCGCTTCTGCAGCGGCGATACACAATCGCCTTTAACCCTTTCTTCAAACACTAGCGGGGTTAAAAGCGCCCGCTAGCGTCCGAATACCGCAGCTAAATTGATCATCCTTCAGCACAGATGGACCCCCCTTCAGTACAGACCCCCTTCAGCACAGATGGACCCCCCATTCAGTACAACCCCCCCTTCAGCACAGACGGACCCCACCTCCCCCCATCCCATTCAGTACCTCAGATCAGCCATCAGTATGGCACAGGCAGCAGGTTCCCTCCCCCTGTGTACACGTAAACACTGGAGGGGGAGGCGGCTTCACACTGCTCACTGTGCCTGTGTGACATCCGGCCCGGGACTGCTCAGACAGCCCACAGCCGCGAGATTCTTCAACACCTTCTCAATTTTTTAGGGGGGGGGCAATTGCCCCCCCCTTGCCCTATGGAGCGGACACCCATGCCTGTGATAGACAACACATCCCAGCATTGGACCTGCATTCTGTCTATTACAGGAGTGGGGTCAGGAGGAGGCGGGGCTGTGTGAGCGAGCAGAGCGGAGGAAATTTCAATGTAAGTTCTAACAGCGGGCAATACCGCTCTGCGATCCGCAGCTCTCCTCTTCCTCCGTGATCTCTGCCATCGGGGCGATCGCTGGGAGAACAGCTCCCGATCAACCCAGCCCGCCGCGGTGCTTGCCCTCCCACTCCCAGGCAGCCCAGCTCCTCGCCAGACCTAATTTTCCACTCGCAAAATGTGAGTATGCGAGTAAAAAATGTGGAGGTCTGCAAAAAACACATGTTCAAGTGCGGTATTGGAAATATATTGTAACATAAGTCCAGCAATACACAGCCGACCCAGCGGGAAGGCTTCCCATCCGGAAACACTCACGAGTTGCACAGCAATGGAACAGTACATTAAAAATTCAGAGGTGCCTACAGCTTTTGTCTCCATGGGTGGAACGTGGGCCTGGAGGGTCTGTACCCAAATGGGGAGGCTTCGAGGAAGCATGGCTTGTCCCTACACTTTCCCTACACCTCCAGAACATTTCCCTGATGCTAAGCACTGTCCCTGACTGACGGAGATCCTGTCCCTACACTTCCACTCGCAAAAATGGGCTTTCAAACCCAGGAACCAGGGCCTTAAATAGACTCTACCTGACCCAAGATGGCCACCAAAGTCACATGAGCTGCTAACATCCAGTTGCATAGCTGCCTGCCCGTGATTGAGGAAACCATAGAAGAACTCTGTTCCTTTCAACTTCCAACCCCATCTGCATTGCGGCTTCAGACGAGTGCCACCTGCAATGGAAAATATAGACTGCAGCTGCCTACAAATCCACTAAAAACAATAATCTTTTGAGCTGTCTGTAGGAGGGGGATTCTTCTGGCTTAGCTTGGACAAATGTAAGTATACTTATTCTATACCTGACTGATCCATGTCGAAGCGAACAATTGCTGTTGTAGCTGCCGCTGATCCTTGCCGACTTCTGGATGCCATGCCAAGCGGCTGCCATTCTGCGTGGTAACCTCAGGAGATCACCTGCACTGCACTGGAGCCATTCAGGGAATGCCTTGCATTTTTCTCAATGAATGCAAAGTGTTTTCTGATTGTATAAGGCGGAGATCGTGATGTCATCACCCCTTCTTCCCATCTTGCCCAATCAGGAAATGCTTTGCATTAACTGTGAAAAGCACAGGGTTTATTGTTGTACCTACTCACATTAAAGCTGGGGGTTTATAGCTACACCCACTGACACCAAAGCTTGGGTTATAGCTCCACCCACCCAATGCTGTGGTTTTATTGCTTAACCTACTGACACCTATGATTCAGGTTTATGGTTGAACCCACAGACACATATTATTTGGGTTAATTGCTGCACCCACTGACACCAGTATTGGTGGTTTACTGTTTGCACCTACTGACACTAATGCTGGGGGTTTACTGATTGCACCACTGACAGAAATGTTGGGGTTTACTGCTTGCACCTACTGACACTAATGCTGGGGGTTTACTGATTGCACCTACTGACACTAATGCTGGGGGTTTACTGCTTGCACCTACTGACACTAATGCTGGGGGTTTACTGATTGCACCTACTGACACTAATGCTGGGGGTTTACTGCTTGCACCTACTGACACTAATGCTGGGGGTTTACTGCTTGCACCTACTGACACTAATGCGGGGATTTTATTGGTGCACCCACTAACATCAATGCTGGGGGGTTATTGCTGTAGCGACTGACACTAGTACTGGGGGTTTACAGCTGCACACGCTGCCACCAATGCATCTTGTTTTGGGTGCATATGGCCCTAAGCATTAGTACCATTTGGTACAGAGTCCAGCCACAGCAGCTTTCATATATGTAGCCAGGTGCTTGACTGGTAATAGAGAATGCAAGGGGGCTGGCTGCAGTTGCTCTCTGTGGCTGCTGCTCTATGGTGCTGCTGAACTGGTTGGCTGCTGTATCGTCAGGAAAAGAGCTGATGGGCAAGAAGAGTTCAATAGACTGTGTCAGGCACTGTGGGGCCTGTTGTCCAGAGGAGGGATTCTCTACTGTTGTCAGGAGCGTTTGGACTGTTATTCCAAGAATGAGATTGCCAGGAGGAGGGAAAGCTGCATTTTTCTCAAGCTGTACAGGGCGCAGCTTCCTCTTGCCTTGAGGGAGACCATAGAGTGCACATTGCTGTCCAGTGTGCATCATCACTGCTGCATATCAGCCAGAGTCACCTGGGTGCATAGCAGAGAGTGGATTAATTGCTCTATGTGACCGGATGGTGAGCTGCAATATCACTCAAATGGTGAGCTGCTGCTGTGGGGATTTGCTAATTGCTGCTCGAGACTGAGCCCATAAGGAACTGACCATACAACCATCTTATAGTGATATTGCTGCCTGCAGACCTGTTTGGGACTGTTTTCATGTGCATCAATGGTACAACTGGGCCCCAACGCTAGCCAGCTGAAGAGTTATGCCCTGTACACACGATCGGTCCATCCGATGAAAACGGTCTGATGGATTTTTCCATCGGTTAACCGATGAAGCTGACTGATGGTCAGTCGTGCCTACACACCATCAGTTAAAAAACCGATCATGTCAGAATGCGGTGACGAAAAACACAATGACGTGCTGAAAAAAACGAAGTTCAATGCTTCCAAGCATGCGTCGACTTGATTCTGAGCATGCATTGATTTTTAACCGATGGACTGCCTACAAACGATCATTATTTTTCTATCGGTTAGGTATCCATCGGTTAAATTTAAAACAAGATTGGATTTTTTTAACCGATGGATAAATAACCGATGGGGCCTACACACGATCGGTTTGGTCTGATGAAAATGGTCCATCAGACCGTTCTCATTTGTTTGACTGATCGTGCGTACGCGGCATTAGGACTAAAGACTGAGCTTTTATAGCTGCTACACAGAGACTTTCACCTATTGCTTATGCTACCTCTCAGGGAACATTGCAATATACCCTAGCCCAGTGATGGCAAACTCTGGCACCCCAGATGTTTTGGAACTACATTTCCCATGATGCTCAATTACACTGCAGAGTGCAAGAGAATCATGGGAAATGTAGTTCTAAAACATCTGGGGTGCCAAGGTTCACTGCCCTAGCCATTCTCCTAAAGTGCACTCTAGACTAGTTATAGTATTATAATTCTCACTGCAGTTAATGCTTATAGGCACCGTTTATTGCTGATTTGGCTGATTCATGCGTTAATCCCTAGCTGTACAGAACTCTATTCTACGTTACCTTGGAATAGTGATTATACTGTCTAGCGGACTGTGTCTGAACCTACCTTCTGTTTACTCATTTATGCTCAAATCATCATTCTAGCACGTACCAATACAGGTAGTTCCCGAGTTACGAAACCAATAGGGACTGTAGGTTTGTTCTTAAGTGGAATTTGTGTGCAAGTCGGAACAGTGCATTTTTAAGTGTAACTTGCGCATGGATGTGGGATGTTGCGGTTATGTTATCTGGGGCTCTTCTGACCATGCAGTACATGTAGTACGGCAGTGTGGGATGTGTCCGACACTGCAAGATAGCTGCTCAGAGGTATCCACGACCAGCGTGGAGCACAAGAGGCCGGCATTGAGGCCGTTCGTAAGTAGGAGTCTCTTGTAACTCAGGGTCTGCCTGTAAATTGAGTCGATTTACTCTTGCTAAATCACAGCTAAGTTAAAGATATCTATACTTATGCTCTTAAGTGCTTGCAGTAACTTTCACTCAATCAGGTGTGTTAGAGGGGCTGAGGGTGTTTTTGGAGTTGATGCGCAGAACAGAAAACCCAAATTACCAAGCGGCTGCTGCGGGGCACTTCATACAGTAAGACCTTGGTTTGAGAGCATAATTTATTCCAGAAACATGCTTGTAATCCAAAGCACTTGTATATCAAAGCATTTTTTTACAGGATATAAAAGAGAAGAGAGGCGCCTCTAAGTGTAAAAATAAGTTGCTAAATGTTGTACCTTCATTAAATGTAACCATATTGCTACACTTAGAGGCTCCTCTCTTCTTTTTTATAATCAGTTGTGACATGACGCTACTCTCATATCAAGACATTGCTTGTATATCAAGGCAAAATGTATTAAAACATTTTGCTTGTCTTGCAAAACGCTCTCAAACCAAGTTACTCTCAAACCAAGGTTTTACTGTATACTTTAACAGGCTGCTGGCAGCAGGGTTAGGCCATAAACCTTCACCGTGCAGCCTCACAAAAACACCAGGATTGGCCACAGACAGACTAAACTCCTAGTATGCATGTTATTTAAATAATACATTGTTTCTTTGTGTTGCGCTTCACTCGCTGTGATTTTTTTGCAGCAAATGCAATACATGGATTTCCACTCATCTGCATTGGGTAAGTAGGGAGACTGCAGTTGGCAACATTCCATTCTGAAAATACAGGTTGTCTGATTGTCATGCCGACCCATTGATTTTTAGAACATTAGACGCTTCTGTTAATTGGGTCATTGCTACATACGTGACCTTATCATGTTGCATTCATTCCAAGTCATCTTTTGAGACCCGTTTTCACAGGAGTGGCATTCCAGCCGTAGTAAAGCATACAGCGGAAATAGGGCAAAGAACTGTATGCCTGTATAATTATTTTATCAAATAGTATGTGGCAAAGCACCATAGAGTGTTCTTAAAACAGGATGGTCAAATATGCGCCGTTACCATCAGTACTGTATGCACAGCTGGGCAGGAATTGAGGAATAACCCATTTATTTTTGGGATGTTACTGAAGTAACATGCTGATACCTTCTATTTAAGTGCCCCTTGTTAAAAAAATTGTTAATACTAATCTTTCCTGCCACCCACACGGTTGCCATATTAAAGTCCAACTATGGGATTTACAAACAAAACTACTCTTGTAGTGCCCCCCCACTGCAAGGGTTAAATGCTTGTTAACTCTCTAGGTGATGAGGAATAAGATGTTATGCCCCGTACACACGATCGAAAATTCCGCCAGCAAAAGTCCGATGTGAGCTTTTGAACGGAAATTCCGACCATGTGTATGCTCCATCGGACTTTTGCCGACTTTTCCACCAGCAAAAGGTGGGGGGTGGTTCTCAAATTTTCAGTTTGAAAAAATTCCTATCTGAAAATCCGATCATCTGTAGCAATTCCAACGCGCAAAATTTTAACGCATGCTCTGAAGCATTAAACGCTGTAGTGTTGTACGTCACCGCGTTCTTGACGGTCGAAAGTTCAGAGAACTTAAGTGTGACCGTGTGTATGCAAGACAAGCTTGAGTGGAATTCCGTCTGAAAAACCATCCAAGGTTTTTCTGACGGGAAATCCGATCATGTGTACGGGGCATAAAACTTACCTTACACTCCCCTCCAACACCAATTGTAGATGGTCCCTTGTCATCCTCACTTACAATGCAGGGCTATTGTCTCATGACATCATCATTAGCCAGCTGGAGCATCATAGAGAAGGGGCTCTGAGTGGCAGTCTGCCCAGGTGAGGGATAAGGCAAGTAATACACCCTATTCCTTGACCTCTAGGCTCAACAAGCATTTAACCTTAGCCGTGTGGGGGCACCACTACAAGGGTAGTTTGTTATCCCCAAGTTAGGCTTTAAAAATAAATCGCCACCTACAGAACCTGTAAAATCCAACAATTTGTGGGAGGGTTGGATTCCTGGACCCCACTGCACTGGCTGGAGGAACCACAGAGAGCAATGGGGGACCAGGAATCTGACACTCTGGAAGTGTTGGATTCTGAAGGTTCCACCGGATGAGATTTCTTATCAGTACCGTGGAACAGCGATGTGAGAAACATCTTCTGTGCTGGGGAAACTACAATTGTAAGAAGGCCCGCTTGTATTTTGCACCGATTTGGTAGGCAGTTTTATGACTCCTTTAGGGTCCATTTTACTATACTATAGTATTCTGGTTAAACTGTCCAGTATTTGGCAAGTTATTTTTGAAAGAATTCTGTATATTTAATATTTCAGGAGCCCGTTTGACTGCTATAAAGCCAATTAAAATATACTGCAGTATTTTAATGCCCCTCACCCAATACCTGCAACCTCAAATTGTCCTTTATTGAGCTTAGATTATACTGCATATCCTCTTGTTCAAATCAAGTGTGATAGAGTAGCATGTCCCTCATTCACTTTAGTGGGATGCCTATATACAGCCTGACAGATGGTCTTTCCATTGAGGCAGAGGCTATGCGATACTGGGCAGGCTTCAAAATAACCCTGAATAGCAGGCTTGTGGCAAGCATAACCTATTCTAAAAGTGCTGGGGGAGGGGGGGCAAAAAAAAAAATGGATAGGAGCACTAAAATTCTTACCATTTAAAGCTGAATACCATGCAAGTTTCTCTTTTTTTTTTTTTTTTTTTTTAAAGAGAGAAACTTGCATGGTATTCAGCTTTAAAGGGTAAGAATTTTAGTGCTCCTATCCATTTTTTTCTTTTTAACATTCATCCAGCTTGGACCATATTCTATGCCTGTGGGACCACAAGGTGGATAATAACTTTAATAGCTGCCACCATTTACTGTATTTATTGGCGTATAACATGCAACCTTTTTACCAATGAAATAGAGGGTAAACTGCCTGCGCATCATACGCCAAATGTATTTATTAACAATGGGGGGTGATCGACCCATTGGGGGGTGTCAGGCCGTCTGCCCTGCCTCTCCTGGCCCAGCGCTGCCAGCATACTTTAAAATTAAGAAAACCTTACTACCAGTCTTTTCATACACTGCTCTTTCCTGTGCTACCCTCAATGTAAATAGAAGCCTCTAAATACCTCAATTAACACCGCTCTCCTCCTCGAGTGTAGCTTTTGATTGGAGGAGGAGAGCGGTCATGTGACGGTCAATGAATCAGCAGAGGAGAGCAGTCACATGACCGGGTCCACAAAAGAGCGGCATTGAGGTTTTTAGAAGCTTTGTTTTAAAGACAGTGACACAGGAGGTGCGGTGTATCCGAAAAGGCGGAAAGTGATGTTTTCTCAAATCTAGCGTACACTGGCAATGCTGACCCGGGAGACTGGGTGTCTGCTGGAGGGACAGGTAGTCTGTGTCTGGGGGGGGGGGGTAGGGAATCTGTACTGTGCAGGGGGTCCGTAACCTGTGCAGGGGCTGTGAAAAGTTTTTTTGGAAACTTCCATCAAGTTAGTGTGCGCGTTATACGCCGATAAATACGGTACATTGATTCTCACCATCTTCCACATTCTGTGGCAAGCAGCTGCCCTGCTGTATAGTGAACAAAGAGGATTGCCTCTTTGGCACAGGTGCCATTCAAAGTACGCCTTGTATCTTTCTCAATATAAGGGGGTCGATTTACTAAAACTGGCGTGCGCAAATTCTGGTGCAGCGCTGCATGGTAGCCAATCAGCTTCTAACTTCAGCTTGTTCAATTAAGCCGATTTCTATGCAGAGCTGCACCAGATTTTTCACTCTCCAGTTCTAGTAAATCAACCCCAATGTGTTTGATTGGACAAGGTGGAGATTGTCACGCATATGCCCCTCCACATCAATTAGAGAAGGATTTGTGTTCATTGAGAAAGAAAATAAAATAAATGCATGGCTTTCCCCGACTACCACCCGTTTTAAGCAAGCGACCCCCTGCAGCAGGACAGTCACTCAGCACAAGACTGAAGACAGTAAGGAGTACATACACTTACATTGGTCCAAGCTGGACCAATGCAACTGTGAAAAAAAAATATCCATATCTGGAATTCAACTTTATGTGGTGAAATAGCTTGAAGGCCTATAAAGATAGTAGCAAGTAGTGTCTAAATATACATTACATTAATGTATTTGGTTACAAAATGTCTCCCATCAGTGTCTGAGAGTTAAAAGTCGTAGTTTAATCCTAAGCCAATTTCATATTTTACAGTCATACCCTTGATAGTGACCCTAGTTTTCTGGGCCAGCAGATAATGTGCCACTGGCAAGGGGGTTCCCAATTACAGCTTGAAGGGGATTTCCAACCCTTTCGTGTGACCATCCCAATGTCATCTGCTAAGCTGCATAAGCTTAAGTGTAAGTACATTCCATTGTATAACATTGCCATTGAGTGGGTTCAGGCATCATCATTAGGACATAGACAAATACTAGACAAATACTAACCATGTACACATTCACAAAAACAGAAAGCTGTATTTGTTTTAATTATTTTATTTATAAAGCATAAAAAGTAATTAAAAAAAAGACCCAGTGCAGTAGGGGAGTTTGGATGGCATATGACCTGCAGTATCATTTCTACATTATCCTCACTGGGCCTGTGAGTGTACTATGTACTAAAATGTGCAGGCTTGACAACCCTGCTGCAGTTGCCATTGGTCCCGTTTGCCCCATCATGACATTCAATATGACCATTTCCAGTTTTCGTCTGAGATTTGTAGCAATTTTTTTTTTGTTATGAAGCTGCTGTATCTGTAAGAAAGAACGCTGAAGCTGCATAGAAAGAGTTAGCAATACTGCCATCAGAAGCCATTGCATCCCATGGCATAAGCCTGAAGTTACAATCAGCAGTGGTGTTAGTGAATGCGCATTGATTTCTTGGCACTAAAACATAAAACTGTCACAGGTTCCTTTAGAGATGAAATGCTCCAGAAACTTGTCACAAAAGCAACCTTTTCATTGTGCAGCCATTATTCTGACTGCATCACTTTAGTACATAGCTTTCAATGTTTTTGAGATGAGAGAGGACAGAAAAAAGTTGGACTAATGGGGCTGAGGTAAGATAAGGCAACTTGGCATCACCATTTTTTACTGCAAGTTTTCAGAATTGCGTGGAAAATTTGAGCAGATTCTCATGACAAAGATCAATTCAGAGTTCTGTAAAAGAAGAACAAGAGGAAAAGGTTACCGAGGTCTTATATGCATATATAGTACATCCATAGTTTACATTCGTTATTTTAAAAGTGACTTAAAATCTCACAGGATTGGGGGCAGGCGAGTACAGAGCTGGGGGTTAAAGTATCTTTAAAGCCAAAAACTAGTTTGGGATAAAAAAAGGAAGGGGTAGAAACAATCATGGTGGTTCCTCTTAAAAAGACTTATCGTCATAAAACATCCAATAATTTTTCATAAAGTTAGGTAAAAAATGTATTCATTTGGTAAAAAAACAAACAAAAAAAAACACTCCAAGTGTACATTATTCGGTGCCAACGTTAGAGGCTACACAATATATAGATATATAGCTAGATTCAGGTACCTATGCCTAACTTTGCGGCGGCGTTGCTTAAGGCATTTAAGCTACGCCGCTGTAAGTTAGCTAGGCAAGTACATGATTCACAATGTACTTACCTGCTAAGTTAGCCTAAATCGGCGGGCGTAAGGGCGCCTAATTCAAATGTGTTTGAGGGGGGCGTGTTGTATGCTAATGGGGCTTGACCTAAAGTTTTTTTATGTTTTTTTCGAACTGCGCATGCGCCTACATTTCCCAGTGTGCATTGCGGCCAAGTACGCTGCACGGGCCTATTGATTGTGACGTGGACGTAAACGACGTAAATCCGATTCACGGACGACTTACGCAAACGGCGTAAAAAAAATTTGAATTTCGACGCGGGAACGACGGCCATACTTGAAAATACTATTCCAAAAGGGCCTAGCTCTAACTTTACGCGGCCTATCTCTTACGTAAACGGCGTAAAAGTACTGCGTCGGCCGGGCGTACGTTCGTGAATCGGCGTATCTACTCATTTACATATTCTACGCCGACCGCAATGGAAGCGCCACCTAGCGGCCATCCAAAATATTGCAATCTAAGATACGACGTCGCAAGCCGTCGTATCTTAGATATGTTTAAGTGTATCTCTGTTTGAGCATACGCTTAAACATAAGTCGGCGTAGATTCTGAGTTAGGTCGGCTTATCTACTGATAAGCCGGCCTAACTCTTACTGAATCTACCTAATAGAATCTATATATCCATTTTTTTAATTCAAATATAAATTTACAGATCCATTTGAAAACCTGATGTTCTGATGACATTTATTGAGGCTCTAGAATGGTAGGACAGTATTGAAGTGAATTAAATTAGATTTTCTTCACAAAGTTGTAATTTTAACAAGCGATTTCTTAAACGATATGGAAATGCTTTCAATTGCATCCCAATCACTCCTCCCAATTATGGAGATACCACACGTGTGAGATTTTTTACCTGCATAGGGAGCCCAATATCTAAAGAGACCCTTCAGGCATTCAAGCAGAAAATACACATTTGGTTTCCCCAACTGTCACATTTCTGAAGTGCCAGGATTGTAGAAACAAAGTTACAGCATTTTTTAGAGTAGATGCCCTAGGGCATGGGTGCTCAACCTGTGGCTCTCCAGCTGTTGCAAAACTACAATTCCCATAATGCCTCAGCCTTTGGGAGACCTGCTTGTACCTGTCAGCGGCTTGCAATGCCTCATGGGAATTGTAGTTCCGCAACAGCTGGAGAGCCACAGGTTGAGCACCCATGCCCTAGGGTATTTGAATATAAGGCACTGGTACTGGCTGTATTCAGACACAAGTCTGGCAGGAACATCCATCCCAGTCTTGAAATACTGTTACCGAATAGGTTTAGAGGCGTCTGACGCTTGCATGACTGTTGGATACGATTATTTCCCAGAACCGTAATCTGGAACTGATGAAATCTAATTTTTATGGTTTGTGCCCAATATACAGGAAGAGCTACCATCTAAATATGAGAAGGTTAAGATCAACAATTGTTACAATTAAAAGGTCAGACAGGGAGTGAAAGGCAGCCATTGAACAAATCACTAGCTTATGTTTATGCAACCAAACTTTTTCCTCCTAATACATGCTTTTTTTCTATTTCATTCTACCAGGAGTCACGATGCTGCTGACAGTGACCCCCCTGGAAAATCCAGGACCTCCTTCTCCTGTGCCACCTCCAATAGCGCCTAAGCCAGGCAAAAACAATGTACGCCTACAACGCCTCCTGCGGAAAACTGCAAAGAAAAATGGAGCACAGCCCCTTCCAACACAGTCTCCCAAGACCTTCCGTTCAACTCTTTCTCCAGTCACGGAACGCGATATAGAAAGCCCTGAACCTGCCGCTGCACAGAAAAAGCTGCCTCCTCCCCTTACTCTACCTCCTCGTTTTCAGATCCGTGGAGTCACCCACCGGGTACCATCTCCTTACCCCAAACATAACTTCACCTTCACTGTGCCTGAGCAACAGAGTTTGAACCAATATCTCAGCCCTAGTCCAACTCCTGACACCCCTTCTCCTCGGCCTTCTGGATCCAGTACCCATGACAATCCTTTTCTATTTCCTTCAGGAGGTTGCAACTCTGACCATGGCTCACTAAGAGTCAATGCCAATGCCAGTCCGCGACCTTGCACACCAAGACATGTTACTTTTAATCCAACACAGAATACACAGCCAGTAGCACCCCTCATCTCCATTTCTGATCTCCCAGTTATTATTGTGGCTGAAACAGAACCTGGACTTGATATTCCAAATGAAGCCGAAAACATAAGAGAAAATCAGGACAATATAATTGTCCCAAATACAGAAAGTGGTCATTCCACACTCAATAGTCCACTGCCCGATCAGCAGAGGCTTACAAGCACATCCATCAGTTGTAATACAGTTTGTTTAGAGGACAACACAGTAACACTGCAGGCTGCATCTGCAACCTCAGTAGCAATACATAAAACAGAGATATGTTTGACAGTTGCAGAAACTAGATCAAACTCATCAACTCTTCCTTCAAGGCCAACTGAAGTGAATCAGACAATCACTGCAGTCCATATCCCAGATGGAGGCCTTCCATCAGTTGCAGAAGTCAAAACCACAAGTCCTCCTCCCGAAGTTAAAAGTGTACCAAAACCTGTTAAATCTAAACCAGCAATCTTAGAAACTGATGCATCAACCTCTTCAAAACTTCCTAACTCGGAGGAAGGGAACATGTTAAAATCTCCAGAACGGCCAAAACCACCTCGGAAGAAGCCTGGAGGATGGGCAAGGCTTATGAAACATCTCGTAGTTGAGCCTGACGAGCCAAAATTTCCTGAACCACAAAAGACAGAGGGGAAAAAAGAGAAAAAAGAAGAAGCCAAAGTAGCCGATACTGAGACTACACAACAAAGCAAAGGGCTTCGTGCCAACAAGATGTGGGATGCGCTATTGTATCACATGGCCACATCCAGCAAGGGGCAAGAGAAACCTGCATCAGCAGAGGAATCAACACCACCTGATGCAGCATCAGCACCAGCTCCCCCTCAGTTTCCTTTTCTGCGCTTTCGTTTACCTCTCCTTTTGCATCGGCCTCGATTTGATGCAAGAAAACTAAAGGAGGCGGCAGCCCGACCACTGCGCAAATTCACTGCCTTCTTCCACCGGCGAATCACAGACAAATCAACCAGTACATTCAACAGGACAGCATCAGGCTGGAGCCTTAAAGGAGAGGATGTTGAGCAGGAAAAAATAGAAGGGGATGCAACAGAAGTAAAAAAATGAAGAAATTTAATTATCCATCCAAGCCATGAATACACATGTTCTGTAGGCGTGTAGTGTTCCATTTGTGCGGTTTACTCCCTACGTGGCATATTATACCTATATAAGAACATATCTAATCATGTATTGATGTGCTGTGTCCAAATATTAAAGGGTCGCTGAACATAAGCAACAAGTTTTTTTTTATGTAATATAGTTCTTTATGAACGCTCAAGAACAAACATGTTCTAAGCCAAACTCCAGGCAACTAAATTAATGTGCAATTAAAATAAAATGCTGCATTTAAAAATCTAGAGTTCTTAAATGCTGTCAATCCAGTCCAGAGTTTGGTTGGTGACCTCACTTTTACCACAGTAACATACCTTGGTCACCTCCCTGCCTCCAAGCCTATGGCTAGACTGAAGGGGTGACAGCAGACTGTTGTGTTTAGTTTCATAGGTACTTCACACAATCCCAATGGCCAAGGATGAGCGTTAGTAAATCCAGAGGTTTAGGAGGCTGATCAAGATCTCAATAGCAAATAGATGACATATAGATTCCATCTATAATCTGACAATTCTCTCCCTGTGACCATCAATAAAATGGAAGGCTATAGATAGAATTGGAATATTTTAAGATGGTATCTGATTGGGGTTTACAGAAGATAGAGACCCACATGATATGCCATTATTGAAAAGAGGCGATAGGTTACAGGATTAATAAGAACTAGACTCCCATATGGTCCTCTGCAGGTTCCCTGCCTCGGTTACTCAGATGGCCAAACATGGGAATACTACTGAGGTTGCAATAAGAATAGCAACCATATGGAGAGAAAATGAAGACGCAGCACTCACAGCAGGGAACTTATACATCCAGACATGGAAGCCACATACAGGTGCTCAGGTTCAAAGTGTTCTCCCACACGGCAGGTAGCATAAAACGAATAAAAAAGGAGCTGGCAACTGATATCCGTGTTGCAATTTTTATTGGCTACATAATAGTGACATAAAAGAGCCAACGCGTTTAGGGGATCTTCACTGTATCTAAGCGCCACAAACCAAAAAACAATTCATTTTCAATATTCAAAGCGCCCCATTCATCCACATGCTTTATTATTTTGAGAAACACTCCCCCCGCCCTAGCATTTCTGTCTATGGACATCTTGAATAAGCGCAGATGGTTCAGGTAGCATTTACTTCCTCAAATTTGGGTTCACACTGGTACAACATACACTCCGACTTTGGGAACACATGTCGCATGACGTGTGTAAATCAATAATTCCCTATGAGAGTCGTCTTAAAGGGGAAGTAAAGCCTCCGGCAAAAAAAAATAAAGATGCACCCGAAAGACAAAGGCATAATGAGCTAGTATACATACAATTACTTACCCGAGATCGAAGCCCCCGCAGCTGTCTTTGTTCCCCTCCTCCGTCGCCATCTCTCCCGGAGTGACTTCCGGTTCATGCAGCTCTGACGCTGTGACTAGCCGGAGCCGCGATGCCACTCCCGAACATGTGTGCGTGAGCCGGCACGATCGCTGTTAGAAGCGGCATGCTCAGTGCGCCTGCGCGCCGTTGTCTATGGCGCCGTAGACATCGGTGCCTGTCTTTTGCAAATATCTCCTAAACGTGTAGGTTTAGGAGATATTTCTTTCCTAGATTAAGGTTTACCTGTAGGTAAAAGTGGTCTGTAAGGGTTTACAACCACTTTAACTGGTCCAACACAAGTCTGTTTGACTTTGAGAAATGTTTCTGCAATACTTGGTCCTGCTTTAGCCCATTGAATATCATTGAAGTTGGATCAGTCAGATCCTTGCCCTAGCCATCAGACTTGTGACATCCCACATGGTGATTATAGCAGCAGTAAAGGGATTTATGTCACACTGAGATTGTTTTGATTGGTCAAAGGACAAGTCAGACTATTTCAAAGTTGGCGCAAAATCTTATCCTGTTCATTCAAGTCGGGTGGAAGTAGGACCGATGTCACAGGGCAATGTAGGATGACAGTCGTACAACAGTCGTGTTGTACCAGTGTGAACCCAGCCTAACTACTCTCCTTCTGAAGACTGAGAGGTATGGCATAATTTGTCCAGGCCAAGTAAAGCAATGTAAAAAAAAAAAAAAAAAAGTAAAAAAAAAAAAAAAAATTTTTATTGTAACGAGTCAATATGATATACTTTCCTATCCATTTACTAATGCTGGCAGCATAAGGATTACAAATAATCAATGTTGATTGGGAGAGTGAAGTTCCACTTTAATCATAGCAACTATACCAATTTCATCTCCTTTGCTTCTCCTGGGGAAATAGACCGTTGGTTTAGGAATTGTGTAGAGGAATGTACACCTGCATATCACCTAATCAGCGATTCCCAATTTAATGAGAATTAACAGAATGATCATTATTATTTGGAGGAAACACTGAATTATGTGGGGGTGATATGGAGTTTGAGATTGGTAGTGTGGAAGTATAGCAATTCTTATAGTATTTGTATATTAATGAGGAGAGATTTTAGGATTTGCTTATGCCAGCATATGTTATTTTAAGTCTTGCTAATGAAGACATTTTTGATTGCGTGGAGTAGCTATGAAAGTCCCTTCCTTGTATAGCCATACAAATGTAATTATTGTTGTGTTTAGTTTTTTAATGGGAATATTACTGAATTAGTGTTTTTGTATCTGTCTGAAGTTTGGCTTTTAATAATCAGAACAGAAATACCTAGCAATATAGTGGGGAGGGATATTCAACACCCATTTGTCTTCCTGTCCAGTTACTGATAAAGTCAACAATTATGTTATGCCTTCTTTAGTCTAAGATGGCAGCCAACATAAGAGAAGAGGCTACATAACAAAAATTTGGTGAATGTCAACTCTCAAATTTTAGTACAGTCTTTTTTTTACACTTGTGAAAATTAGGCGTTTTATATAACTTTTTTTATGTTTTCAGGTCTTTTCCATTTCCCACTAAATCTGCTCTCTGCTTTTTCTGTGCACTGCAGGTTCTACTAAGGACAATGGACAAATACCAAATGATGAGTGTGGGAATAAAGAAAAAAAATGTAGGCATAGAGACAGATCAATATATCAAAATGCGGGTGCATTGACAATTTGCTCTTTAGTGTTGAGCTAAAACTGTACCCATCTCCTGAAAACAGTTGTCTTGCCAGCTAAATCAACATTGATGTCAAAAACGGTCAACATTCACAGTACTGTTGACTTCACTGAGACTTGTGTAAGCAGGTGATGCCCCACAGTACCCAAGGTACACATTGATGGCCAGCCAAGCACTGCCTGCATACTATAAAATATTGCATCAAATTTTATTTGATGTTGAAATGAAGGGCTTCGTGAAGACTGAGTGTTTGGGTGGTCATATGTGATAATTATTGTGCAAATGTAAAAAAATCTGCAGAGGTTTTGGAGACTGGAAGATTGATTCACTCTTTGGTTTAGAGGTCTGTTAATGCAGTAGAGATAGGTTAGCACTGTGCTGCACTGCCCAATAATCATTCATTTGGGGGGTTACCCAACATATGTACTACATGATAGATGTGGAGTCAAAAATGGACAGTTCAAGGGTTCAATTATTGCTCATTGACAAAGATCTGCCTTGTATGACCATGTTCAACGAAGATCTAACACATCATATGTACAATTAAGGAACTGACTTCCCACATTTAGAAAGGTTAGTCCAACCAAAACTGATATGTCAGCATTTGCTAGAATTAAAGCCCAACTTTGGTCTCTCCCTGAGTAATCAAGGGGCCTGGGCCCATTACAACAGGACCGTAGCATTTGCCCTGTCAGCACCCTGTATTCAATCTGAAGCTGTCCTTCACAGTTCAGCTTTTCTGCTACAAGATGTCTTCAGTCCTCTGGGTTGAATCATGCACAGCAGAGAAATTTGCATGCGAGTGCAAGGTGTCATGGACCCACCCCCTAAAGGTGCCCTGCGCTCAGTGTAAAGTTAGATACCATCACATCAATGCCATCCTTGAGGTTCACCTAGGGTGCATGAAGACTTGCAAGGAAGAGTACCCTGCATATCACACAAGCACCCTGAAGACATCTAAAAAGGAGAAAATATATATAATAAAACCACACAACCCACAAATAACATACATAAGGGGGTATGCTGGCAGGAGGGCTGCACCCCGGAGCTGTCCATTGAACCAACTCAAATTTTCTACTAGTATGATTTTTGTGCTCAGTCTTTACACCTGAGGTGGCCATTAAGTGTTTTTATTTCAGGTTATAAAAAAAAATGGGACGCCAAAATGCAAAGGTCGGCCAAAACTTAGGAACTCATAAGTAGACCGGAACAGTCAGCAATTCTAGAATGAAGATCTCATTGTTCGGGTACTCAAAGGCAGCAGGGACAACCACTTTCCACTATACCTAAAAATACTGCATCAGTTTTGAGTGGACTGGTTCTAAATACATTGTCCAGTTTCCCTGAGTTTGCCTTCATTTTAATGACATGAACACCAGGGCTCAAGTCCTGCAGGAACGCGTGGGAACGGAGTTCCTGCACTTTTTTCACAGCAGGAACGCAGTTCCCTTTGCAGGACTAGAGCAGCCGAGCCGCCCGAGCCAATCATTCACTGTGATACATTTACCTATATGTCTCAGTTTACTGCTCCCTGCTAGCCAGGTTATTGATGTGCTAATGTCCCCTCACTATTTCTAAAGGTTAATTGATCTATTGTGTTGTGTGAAGGAGAGCTGGGTTTAAGTGGCTTGTGTTAATTATTCTGATTGCTTCATTGTGGTAATTATCTCTCTATATGCGGGGTCGAGCGGTCTGGTTGATGTATTCAGTACAGCTAGTGCTCAGCGTCATTGATGTCATTGTCTAAAGAAAATGTGTTTCAGCATCGGCCCCGTCGTGTCTACCTAGTCATCTGTATGGAAGCCCCAGTGTGAGGGGGGCGGAGATTTGTCATTGTAACAGTTTTGGAAATGACATATAAGCTGTGTGTTATAACATTAAAGTCTGTGTTGTTCAAGCAGTAAGCTGGTCTCATGTGTGGCTTTCTGGGCGATTCCAGGGATATCCCTCCTCGTGGAATATTGGGGTGATTTTCGTTATGGGAAGAAGGGAACGTTGACGGGGATATCATACCGATACCGTCACAATTGGTTGGTAGCAGTGGGATTTTTCCCTTCTATTCCCCTTCACACCCGGATTCCAAGCAGACACTGGAAGAACTACTGGAAGTTCGTGGAAGGATTGCTAGCAACAAAACCAAGCGGGTCATCATAGCAGAATCAATGGAGCTAGACCAGGAGGACGGGATTGCAGCAACGCCAGCAGTACAAGAGATGGAGACACCAGTGATTCAGGAGGAGGAATCGCCAGCCAACAAGCTAATGAGAGAGAAGCTAGCGTGGTTCGGCCCGAACCCAACGCCAGATGTGGTACTGAAAGTGATGGACCTGTTAGCGAAGGAGGCTAAAGAAATAAGAGACGTGGAGCTACAGAAGGATAAACAAATAAGGGACGCAGAACTACAGAAGGATAAACAAATAAGAGACGCAGAGCTACAGAAGGATAAACAAATAAGAGACGCAGAACTACAGTTAAAACTGGCAGCAGTCCAACAAGCAGCCGCACATTCTCCAAACAGTGAGTACAGCACAGCAGACGCAAGGAAGATTCCGTTTAGCGCTTTTAAGGCTTTTGATGAAAAGGACTGTGAGATTGATAACTTCCTGGCGGATTTTGAGCGACAATGTAACCTGCACCGAATAGCTAGAGGAGACTGGGTTGCAATATTGTCAGGCAAACTGTCAGGCAAAGCTTCTGATGCTTTCCGGACCGTGCCAGATCAGGATATTCATAGCTACGCCCGGGTTAAAGAAGTGCTCCTGGCTCGTTATGCAGTAACCCCAGAGTCCCACCGACAGAAGTTCAGGGACTCACGCAAAACCACGAAAGACTCTTATGCGGAATGGGCATGCCAATTGTCCCGGTCGGCCTCTAACTGGGCTAACAGCAGCCAGGCCACCACCGCAGAGGACATTTTGCAACTAATGCTCCTGGAGCAATTTTACAATCACATCCAGACGGACGTCAAAGATTGGGTGAGAGATCGCAGGCCCATGACTCTACCAGAGGCCGCGAAGTTGGCGGATGAATATGCAGATACTCGCAAGACGAACCAGGTCACACCACAGGAACAACCTCCACCACAAACGGTGCCCTCACACCCACCAACCGCTAGATACCAACCTCCTAACAGACCGGTGACATCTAGCCCTCGCTATCATCGCCAGGAGGGCAACGAACAACGCTGCTTCCGGTGCAAACAGCTGGGTCACTTCAAGCAGAATTGCCCCATGAATGACAACACCAGGTCAAATTGGTCTCAACCTGGGTACCGCCCACCAGCAGCAGCCCATTGTGTAGACTCGGCTTGGGATCCAAAGGAGCTGGGTCAGGAAGAACCATTGGGCACCCCTTACGAAGCCCTCATGGTACAATCTGTTATTACGGACAACAGGGAACACCATTGTCAGCTGGTCATGGGCGACAGCCCTGAGCCGGAGGGGCCCTGGAGGGAGCTGGGCAGAAAGAGGCACCGCCGGCCACCCTTCAAGAAGAAGAGGTCCTGGAAGCCGTATAACAAGCTGACCTGGGAGGAGAAGAAGCGACTGGAGGAGAGGGAGTCGCAGCGGGCGTCCCAGATGCGTGCCGAGATGTTCGCCAAGGGCCCACCGGTGGCCCCTTACACCACCACCCAGTTCCTGATGATGAAGGACCATGTGGAGAGCCTGCAGGACATGAGCAAGCAGGAGCTGATCCGTGAGTACATAGAGCTGGAGGAGTGCATAAGCCGCATGGAGGAGGAGAACAACCACCTGAGGTCACAGCAGCATGAACTGGAGATGGAGCTGGAGAAGCTCCAAGAGGAGAACCGGCGGCTGCGGAGGGAGCAGGGGGTGGCTGACCTTATGGGGCTCTGATTCCCCTCCCCCCCCCCGGACTCTGAGCACCAGTGCTACAGCATTTCAACAAATATAACTTTTTCTTTTTATGAATCTCCTGGGATTGTCACTTCAGAGCCATAACCTGCCCCCTCCCATAGCGGGACACCTAGACGGCGGCGCACAGACCCATTCGCTGTCTTCACACTGACTTCTGGTGACTTTGCAGATCGCACAAAGACTTGGGGACTGACCGGCGTGTGATCTGACGACCCGGTGACATACCTGAGTCTGAAGCAGTTGCCAAGGGAGGTCAGTCATGCCAAACGGAGTTAACCTCTGACTAATAGCTCTGAACCCGTCAACCCTACTGGACCAGGGAAGGTCCAACCGGGTTTGCCGGAGCAGGGAGCAAAAGGGGGGCCATTGTGATACATTTGCCTATATGTCTCAGTTTACTGCTCCCTGCTAGCCAGGTTATTGATGTGCTAATGTCCCCTCACTATTTCTAAAGGTTAATTGATCTATTGTGTTGTGTGAAGGAGAGCTGGGTTTAAGTGGCTTGTGTTAATTATTCTGATTGCTTCATTGTGGTAATTATCTCTCTATATGCGGGGTCGAGCGGTCTGGTTGATGTATTCAGTACAGCTAGTGCTCAGCGTCATTGATGTCATTGTCTAAAGAAAATGTGTTTCAGCATCGGCCCCGTCGTGTCTACCTAGTCATCTGTATGGAAGCCCCAGTGTGAGGGGGGCGGAGATTTGTCATTGTAACAGTTTTGGAAATGACATATAAGCTGTGTGTTATAACATTAAAGTCTGTGTTGTTCAAGCAGTAAGCTGGTCTCATGTGTGGCTTTCTGGGCGATTCCAGGGATATCCCTCCTCGTGGAATATTGGGGTGATTTTCGTTATGGGAAGAAGGGAACGTTGACGGGGATATCATACCGATACCGTCACATTCACTAAGCGGCGATGCCCAGCTCGAGTCACTGTCAGGGGCAGGCGAACCTTAGTAATCCTTTATGTTACTGGCCGCTTCCTGTATATGGATTCATGGAGTAGTGTGCAGGTATTCCGTCACTTCCTCAAAGCCGCAATGTCTCCTGGGAGCTTTTGTCATTGTTCAAAGGAGACATTGCGGCATCGAGGAAGTGACAGAATACCTGCATACTACCCCATTAATCCATATACAGAAAGCGGCCAGTAACAAAGGATTACTAAGGTACAGTGGATCGAAAAAAAACAAAAACATGCGGTTTAGTAATTATGCATATTAGCGTATCATTTTTTTTTTTTTTTTTGGTGGGGGAGTGGATCTTGGGTGGGAGTTCACACTTTTTTTTCCCCAGGACTTGACCCCTGATGAACACATCAATATCCGATAACTCAAAGTACACCTCCCATGGTGCTCAGCTGGTAATTAGGTTAGATGCTCACAAGGAACAGTTGGAATGAAAAAAGTTACCCCTTTCTGCACAGACTGAAAGGACAAATAATTAAATGGAACTTGAGAGGAAACAAAGAAAGTGAATGATATGATCTGAATATATACAAGAAGGAAGTACAGAAAGACAAGAATGTAATGCCACTGGACATCTTTAAATACCTCATCAAGGCTCGTCCATTAAGACCTTCTCATATTTTCCATGTCCAGTTGGAACAAACTTGTACTTTTTAGAGGGAGTCGCATTCTGCGGGAGAGAAAGTCAGAGGTCAATTCAGGAATGAGTGTTCTATTTTCCATGATTTCATATTAAGTATTTTATGCAAGTCACAATTCCTGATTTTGCCATTTAATGTAAGTCAGAGTACATTACTCCTGTAAGAAATATATATATATAGCTTAGGATATGCATAAATGTGCTTAATAAAATATTTGGCTGACAAATGCCTTTGTTTGTATTCCAAGAACATTGGGGGTAATCCACAAAAGGGATACGCCGGCATATCTAATGATACGCCGTCGTATCCCTGTTTCTATCTATGGAACTGATCCACAGAATCAGTTTACCATAGATAGGCAGAAGATCCGACATGTGTAATTGAATTACACTGTCGGATCTTAAGGATGCAATTCTAGGCCGGCCGCTAGGTGGCGAGGCCATTGCGGCCAGCCTAAAATATGCAAATGAACACTTACGGCGATCCACGAACGTTCCGACGGGCCCATCACGCTAATTCTACGTCGTTTACGTCGAGTTACTCCGTGTAAAAATAGGGCTGAGTCCTATTTGACTAAGCCCCATTAAGTATGGCCGTCGTTCCCGCGTCGAAAATTCAAACTCTACGTCGTTTGCGCAAGACGTCCGTGAATGGCGCTGGACGCCATTTACGTTACCGTCTAAGCAAATGACGTCGGAGCGACGTCTGTTAGCGTAATGCACGCCGGGTAAGTTACTCGACGGAGCATGTGCAGTACGTCCGGCGCGGGAGCGCGCCTAATTTAAATGGGACTCGCCCATTTGAATTGGCCCACCTTGCGCCGGACGGATTTAAGTTACACCGCCGCAAATTTCCAGGTAAGTGCTTTGTGGATCGGCACCTAACTTGGCAACTTTGCGGCAGTGTAACTTAAATGGAAAAAGTTACGTTGCGCTGGCTGGCTGTGGATCTGGCCCATTAGGATCTAAAGTCACTCCGCAGAATGGCAAGTTGGGGCCAATTCAAATTCCTGCGGTAAGTTGCAGTGTGTTGGCACATACCATGTCAACATGCAGTATGCCACATGTTACGGTGTTGCATTAACAGGACCTGATCAGCGCTGGGTTATCTGTAGCCAAAACCATACATGCTAAAAAGGAGGAAACACCCTTAAGTTTCCATCAGCACGTCTTAAACATTGCTGGTTATTATTGACATTACCTGGTGTGAGAAATCCAGCTTGTGATGGAAGACACAGGTATTTGACTGATCCAAATAGTCAAAAACTTGTAGCGAGCAGTGAAGCGGTAGTCTTAACACCAGAAAGGTAGGTATATTGCCTCTTCATTTAGCATTTATGCTTTTGGATGCAAGTGACCTTGTGTTGATAGGGTCACTTAAAAGGCAGCTTATTCATTATAATGGGCTGCAAAAACCAAAATGTACCCAAAACCAAACTTTAATGCACTGTACTACAATGGATCTGGGTTGCAGCGTGCACAACACCACTGATTGTGCACTGCAGTAACGTGCTACAACACACAATTTACTATGCAGTAAAAATAAACAGCAAACCTATCAGAAGGATTTTTAGGGCACCAATGAAAATCATTGCTATAGTAAATAAAATACTGTAGCACCCTACTAGGTAGGTGCTAGCAGAGTGTCATTTTTGGTCTTTCTGCTTACCAGGAAGATGGTCAGGCAAATTTAGAATGCTCTCTGCCTACCAGGGAGCAGGATCTATTGGCAAGGTCTGCTCATGGTGCAGCTCAGTTTGTCTGAATGTCCCACACTGGTCTAATAGGGAGGCATATTGGACAGTGGGAGGGGACCTGGCAAGTGAGGGGACAGGCATTGTTACAGCCTGTCCCAAGTCAGTGGATGGGTGTCATTCAAGGGGATGCTATAGAGCAGAGGTGCTCAACCAGTGGCCCGGGACCCCTTTAATGTGGCCCGTGACCTACCGCTCTGGGAAGTTGGGTTGCTGACCCACCATCCCAGAGAAATCAGTGTTGTCAATGAAGCCGGTGGTAGAGGAAGCAAGTGACTGCAGAGCAGCATAAGCCGATGCTTCCTGTATAGCGCCAACTCCCGTCACAGGGGAAGCGATACCAAATGCTCTCTGCCTGCGACAGCAACAGCCAGCGATACCTGAATGGAAGACTGTTAAAGGTACGTTTATTACTAAAATCACAGTATATATGAGTGAGTGAGTGAAAAACGTATATACCGTACTGGTACCGTGTTTTAGAGCTGGCAGTCAGCTCTCTTGTAATAGCAATCGGAGTGGCTAGCTATCACAAGCAGCAGGAGGGGGCGTTTCCTCTTTCCCACCGCCTTCCTTGGCTTTCTCATTATTTAAATAGTCTTTTCAGACTGTTCAACTTACAACTTCCATCAGCTCTGCCACAACAATTAAAATAGCACTATAGCCAAAACTTTTTTTTAAATTTTGGATTGAGTACGGAAGGTTTATAACCCATCATTTCCCCCCCCCCTCCCCCCATCTGTCCCATTGGGTTGATTTACTGCCACTTCCTGTCCCATAGCCAAAACAGGAAGTGAGAGGAAATCCCTGCAAATAAAAGGGATTCCCTTGGGGTCATCATTGGAAGATTTCCCCTTACACTGTTCTGAGGAAAACCCAAAATGTTGGGTTCTCTTACTTTCGATCAGAACAATAAACAGGACAAATAGAGGGGGTGAATCTCCCTAACAGAGGCACAGACAACAAAAAGATTCTTATCTAATCCATCTCCACTCTGTCCAAAACTTCAAAAAAGTATGCCTTTAGATATACTTTAACCACTTAACCAGTTGCCGACCACTGCACGCCCATATACAGTCAGCAGAATGGCATGGGCAGGCAAATAGGTCACGTTCTCCATGACCGTTCCCGCAAACTCTATGTTCGCCGGTGGCCCACGATCGTGACACGGAGAGGCAGAACGGAGAGATACCCATGTAAACAAGGCATTTTCCTGTTCTGTCTAGTGACACGACAGGGATCTCCTGCTCCCTGTCATCGGGAGCAGTGATCGATGTCATGTAAAAGGAAGCCCATCCCCCGTACATTTAGAATCACTCCCTAGGACATACTTAACACCTTGATCCCCCCCTAGTGTTTAACCCCTTCCCTGCCAGTGTCATTTACACAGTAATCGGTGCATGTTTATAGCACTGATGCTGTATAAATGACAATCAGGGATGGACTGGCCATTGGGACTACAGGGAGTTTCCCGGTGGGCCGATGGGTCAGTGGGCCAGCTTCAGTGACAGCAGACCTCCACTCCTTTGTGTCTCCCTTCCCGCAGCGCTCACCTTCTCTCCCTCCCCGCAGCGCTCAACTGGGGGGGGGGGGCAGAGAAGCAGGGGGAGGAGCAGGGGGGGACAACAGAGGAGCATGGGGGAGGGGACAGACAGCTGACTCAACAGCTATGGCCTGGGTGAGTTTCTCACTTCTGCCTAATCTTGTCCCATAAGGGGGGGCACCCAACTGATTCTTTGCCCCGGGTGAAATAATGTCTAGCTTCCCCACTGGTACTGCCTATAAGAGTACCAGTACCAGCCGTTCTACTCTAAGTAGAATGGCTAGTGAAGGGAAAGAGGGGGCTTGGGTGGCCGGGGAGGGGGGGGTGCGGTAGTTGTCCGGCCGCCATGGGAAAGACCTGTCAAAGTGGGCCAGTCTGGATGAAGTCCAGGGCCAAATTTTTGTCCCAGTCCAGCCCTGACGACAATGGTCGCAAAATAGTGTCAAAAGCGTCCGATGTGTCCGCAATAATGTCACAGTCACGATATAGATTTTTATATATATTTTGTGGGGAAATTATAGCAAAAGGTAAAAAATATAGCTTTTTCTTCAAAATTTATTTGTGGGGAAAAAAAAAAAAGGACAAAGTTTGTTTGGGTGCAATGTCACACGACCACGCACGTGCCAATTAAAGCGATGCAGTGCCATATCGCAAAAAGTGCTCTGGTCACGAAGGGGGTAAATGCTTCCGGGGCTGGAGTGGTTAAGGACCAAAAGAATTTCCCTCTTAATGACAGGCCATTTTTGCAATACGCCACTGCATCGCTTTAAGAGAATTGCGCGGTCATGTGACTGTACCTAAACAAAATTGATGTCTTTTTCCCCCCCCCCCTCACAAATAGAGCTTTCTTTTGGTGGCATTTAATCCCCTCTGCCGTTTTTATTTGTTGCGCTATAAACAAAAAATGTGACACTTTAAAAAAAAAATATATATATTTTTTACTTTTTGCTATAATATCCCCCCCCCCCCAAAATACAGATTTCTTCCTCAGTTTAGGCCGATATATAGCCTTTTTTATTATTCTATTTTTGGTCAAAAAAACTAAATAAAACTTGCAATAAGTGTAAATTGATTGGCTTGCGCAAAAGATGGTGTTTATAAAATGGGGAATAATACAGTATATATATATATATATATATATATATATATATATATATATATATATATATATATATATATATATATATATATATTTTATTTTATTTTTTAAGTAATGGCGGCGATTTTTAGCAGGACTGTGACATTGCGGCGGACAGATGGGACACTTCTGACACATTTTTGGAACCGTTGACATTTATACAATGATCAGTGCTATAAAAATGCACTGATTACTGTGTAAATGTCACTAATAGGAAAGGTGTTAACACCAGGGGGGGGGCGATCAAGGCGTTAAATGTGTTCCATGCTACGCGTTTCCAACTGTATGGGGGTATGACCTACTAGAGGAGGAGCCAGATCGCTGCTCCTACTTAGTAGGAACACATGATCTGTCTCTTCTGACAGAATGGGGGATGTGTGCACTTACACACATCCCTGCTTTGGCTCTCGTGTCCGCGCGTGGCTGGCTGACATCACGGCCGCCAGCCACATGCATCGTGACCCCCGCCGGGCAGCAGGCGCGCCTGCTAGAGCTGTTTGAACATGCCGACCTGCCCCAGTATAATGACGGCGGCTGGTCGGCAAGTGGTTAAAGTAGAACGAAAGGCAAAAACTTTCATTTTAGTTTTGGATAGAGTGGAGAGGGAAAAAGCACACCTGTCAGTTTTTATTGCTGTCTGTGCCCCCGTTAGAGAGATTCACCCCCTCTTTGTCATGTGTACAATTATCATTGAAAGTAAAAGAAAAATACCAACTTTTGGGTTTTCCCAGAACAGTAAAAGAGGGGAAATCTTCCAAAGGGGACAGTAGTTCTAGTGATCTGGGGGCCCAAGAAATTCCCTTAATGATGTGTAGGGATTTCCTCACTTCCTTATTTGCCCATGGGACAGGAAGTGAAGGTAAATCTCCACAATGGGACAAAGATGGCAAAAATAAACCTTACATTGATTATAACCTTCCCTAAAGCCTTGTACACATGATCAAATTTCCATTGAACACATTTTGGAATTTTATGTGAAGGGCGTTGGCCATGAACTTGGTATGCATACAGACGGCAGAACTTTTTCAGCCAACATACACAAAACTATGTGGGTTTTTCAGCTCTTTAGCGCCACCCTTTGGACAACTTCTGCTAATGTTGTGCTATGGTTAGCATTGGTTCGGAGCATGCATGTTTGTACTTTGGATTTTTTCCCGATGGACTTTGTGTACACACGATTTGATAATCCGGCAAGACACGTGTTGTCTGAAAATTTGAGGGCATTCTATAAAACATTTGTTGTTGGAAATTCCAGCAACAATTGTCCGATGGAGCATACAGGCGGTCGGATTAGCCGTAAAAACCCTGCCATCACACATTTGTTGTCGGAAAATCTGATCACGTGTACGAGGCTTTGCTCTATCCAAAAATGATATTATAGTGTTTATAAAGTGTTAGTTACCCCATCATTTACCCCTGTAACAAATACACATCCTACTGTATATGTGATCAGGGCTTTGTATTGTATTAATGCAGTGCTACTTTAAAGCAACAGAGGGGAAAATTAATGAATCAGACAGCCCAGCACCAGCCTGGAGGAAACCCTGAATTGAGGTAGTATAGAAGCAGTTCTTGCTGCCCTCATCTTCTGAAAATACCAATTCCCTGGCTACCATGACGGTCCAATAGCGTCACAACTTTCTGAAAAGACTGGCCTGGAACACAAATGCAGAGGAGTTGCGACTTTCTGATCTGGATGCTTGTTCTAGGTCACCATCTCAGAAAGTGGCGAATCCAGGGAATTCACATTTCCAAAAGGAGATCAGCAATTGCACAACCCATGTTTTTCCAAGTGATTGCTTATTTAAAACACGGCATGTCAAACAAAATTTTACTTTTTTGTTGTTTGCAGAACGGATTCATTTTTTGCATCTCAGTGTTGCAGCCACTTCCTGCACTCCAGTGATAACTGCATGGCCTGGGTGGGGTTCCCAATACTGATGATGGCATAGCTCTCAACTGTCCCTGATTTGGAGTAATGTCCCTCTGTCGTCCTTTCCCCCTCATTTGTCCCTCATTTTGGTCTGATCTATATACTGTGTTTACACGGAAATAAGACCTACCCCGAAAATAAGACCTAGTGTGATTTTCAGGAAGGGCTGCAATATAAGACCTACCCCGAAAATAAGCCCTAGTTTAAAGTGCTGTTGAAGTCCACTCTATAACAGTGTTATTAAGTGTAGTGTGTGTGTGTGTGTGTGTGTGTGTGTGTGTGTGTGTGTATATATGTGTGTGTGTGTGTGTGTGTGTGTATATGTATGTATGCGGTCTAGTTGTGCCAAATACCTTCGGCATATCGCTGACCTCCTGCTGATCTCCCGCTGCTCTCAGCTGATCTCCCGCTGCTCTCCTCTCAGCTGTCAGTGGGGGATCTCAAGCCCCTCTTTCTCTTCTGCAAGCTGTCAGTGGGGGATGTCAGGCCCCCCTCCCTCTGCAGTGCTCAAAGAGGGGAAGAGAGCTCCGGTGGGTTACAGATGTGCCAAGCACTATAAGAAGGTATGTGGCACTAATGGATTGCAGAGACATACACATTTTGCAATATGTGGTGCTGTATGAGGGGATTCTAGGATTTTACAATCACTTTACACGGTTCCACAGGGGATTTCTGACAGGCATGGGGGAGAGAAGACAGCACATGGCATGATAAGACCTACCCTGAAAATAAGCCCTAGTGTGTTTTTGGCTGCCAAAATTAATATAAGACCCGGGCTTATTTTCGGGGAAACACGGTAGTTGTATATAAAATTCACTTTTAATCGTTCAAAGAGTTTTTCCTAGTATTTCTAAATTGCTGCATTTGTAAATTTCAAAAGCCAATAAAAAGGAATAGTAGTGGTTAAAAAAATAAAAAACCCTTGTGGGTTTAACACATTTTTAAAAAGGTTCATTCTCCTTTAAGGGGGTGTGGCAGGGGGCACGTCCTATGCCTACATGCTTTTGCTGGTAGGAGTCCCTCATTCCCATCTCAAAAGTTGGGAAGTATGATGATAGTAGGCCATGACTGCAGGGTGTGCACACCATTTGAAGCATGAATGAGAAAGCAGACTGAATTTGCCACGTGGGTCGCTCTGTAGGCCACCTCCCACCCAAAAAAAAAACTTGAAGGAGATGGGTGGAAAAGAGTCAAACAATGGCGGAATACAATCCGATGTAGCTGCTCTGAGTATTCAGACAGGCTACAATAACCACAGCGGGAGATTTATCTGCTCTGTATACTGTGGATGCAGAAATCTGATCGTTTCCGTTCAGCCTGACAGGGTGACCACATTAAACCCAATGGGAAGACAGGGAAGGAGTGTTGCCACCTCAAAACAGGAAATGCCTGAACAAGTATCTTCATGGCAGGATCACCAGGTATTATAATAATGAAAGCTTCAGATTAAAAATGCTTGAGAATGAGGTTTAAAATTAACATAAAGCTTATATGCGATTTTACTGATTGATTTTAACTCACAAGCCCGGTGTGTCTTCAGCATTTTCAGAACTGTATTTCATTTCACAAGAACTGGAGAGCCAAAAGCGTTCCGCTTCCTTTTTATTGAAAGCGAATATCAATTATAAATTACACTTGGCTTAGTCTAGTGAGCGCCTAGTCAGCAGCTGAAGGAAACCCATTACCTGAAACGTCTCCAGGGTAGGGAGCATTTTTTAGTTTATGACTAGAAGTGTATTTTTGGCTGTGGCTGGCAGCATTTAGCTACCATCAGGATCTAGCTTGCTTAAGAGATTTTCCAGGAGGAACATTTACCCTCAAATCGGTTTTAAGTGTAGCTGACAAAAAAAAAAAAGTAATTTTTTTTTTATAATAAAATGTATTTAAATCAAACATTGGCCTTTTTTTCTTGTTGCTTTTTTGTCTAGTTGTTATACCGGTTTGAAAAGTGCAAATATACCCCTTGATCCTGCCAGAAGTCCAGTAAATTAGAATGAAATCTAAAAAAAAAAAAATTGGTATTTTAAATTTGTATATGTCGCCAGCAGGTGGCACTTTCTGCAGGTTTTGTGGTTTTTTCTTACAACCAGTTGTTTAAAGAGCTCAGTACCTCAAGATAAACTTTAGACACAAGACAATGAGTCAGATCAGTGACAGGCAACACATACTTCAACTTTTTGAGCTGAGAAATTGGGGCAAAATATTTTGACGACAATACAAAAAAAGGATTGGTTAAATCTTTTTCTAGCACTACATTTCACTTTTTAAAACAAGTTCAACAATTTAGCAACTGGATCAATGCAAAATGACACTTTTTGTACCTACATTCATCCAGCTTGGAACACCAATAGGTAGATTCAGTAAGAGTTAGGCCGACTTATCAGTAGATAAGCCGACCTAACTCAGAATCTACGCCGACTTATGTTTAAGCGTATGCTCCAACAGAGATACGCTTAAACATATCTAAGATAAGACGGCTTGCGCCGTCCTATCTTAGGTTGCAATTTTTCGGATGGCCGCTAGGTGGCGCTTCCATTGCGGTCGGCGTGGAATATGTAAATGAGTTGATACCCCGATTCACAAACGTACGTCCGGCCGCCGCAGTTTTATGCCGTTTCTAGGCATTAGCAGGCCTAAAGTTATTCCATCTATTAGGTGGAATAACAATGTTAAAGTATGGCCGCCGTTCCCGCCGCGAGATTCAAATTTTTTACGTCGTTTGAGTAAGTCGTCTGCGAATCGGGATTTACGTCGTTTACGTCCACGTCAAAATCAATAGGCCCGTGCGGCGTACTTAGCCGCAATGCACACTGGGAAATGTAGGCGCCCGGTGCATGCGCATTAAAAAAAAAAAAAAAAAAAAGTTAAAAACGTGAGGTCAAGCTTTATTACCATAAAACACGCCCCCCTCCAACACATTTGAATTTGGCGCCCTTACGCCCGCCCGCTTTAGGCTACGCCGCCGTATATTAGCAGGCAAGTACATTGAGAATCATGTACTTGCCTAGCCAACTTACGGCGGCGTAGCCTAAACACGCTAAGCTACGCCGCCGTAACTATAGGCTTCTCTACCTGAATCTACCTACAAGTATGCATTGCAGTGAATGATTTACAGCTTCCCTAGTTTTTTCAGGTAAGGAGATATGCATACTTGCATTGTGCCAAGCTGGACCAATGCAAGTAGGAAATGCAAATAATGCCTGGAGGAGTTCAGCTTAAAGTGGTAGTAAACCTCTGCTTTGCAGGCCAAAAAAAAAGCCAATGTCATAATGTGCTAGTATGCATAGCATACTAGCACATTATATGAAACTTACCTTAGAACGAAGCCCTCCAGCGGCATGCTGTCACCTCTGAAGGTGCTTCCATCTTCACCTAGTCTTCCTTCCGGCTGTGAGAGTGGTGATGTCACTCCTGCACATGCGCACAGGAGCCGCCGTTTACTGCACAGGACTCTGAAGGAAACGGCACGGGCATGCCGTTCCTTCAAAATCACATGCGCTGGTGATGTCACCAGCTGCATGTAAAGTAAATCTCCTAAACTGTGCAAGTTCAGGAGATATTTACATTACCTATAGGCAAGCCTTAATCATGCATGGAGTTTACTCCCACTTTAAATAGTGTATTTTGTCAGAGGTCTACACATCAGACCAGAAAAGGGGAACAACTGGGGAGAAACCCAGGGACCTGGTTCTAAACGTTGGACAGTCCCTCCAAATTAGGAAGATTTGGGAGCTACGAGTAGCATTAAAACTGTCAGTAGCACTTTCCTTCCAGCAAAAAATCTGCCAGTATAAAAATAGGAAAACTTACCTTAAAGTGGACCTATGCCTTACCCATACAGTGCAAAGCAATAGATTGGCCTCTAACCCCTTTATCGCAACTGCACATACTCAAGTTTTCATTCGCTGCCGATTTGTTTAGCCATTGGGAGCAATGGAAATCCCATAAATAGAGCAGCATGCGACCCATGTGGCAATGCTGGCAATTGGGGCATGAAAGAAAAGTGACCATATGCTGGGGATTGCTAAATAAAATGCATGGGCAAAGCAATGGTTCACTTTTACAAGTAATAGGAATCAATGAAGCACAAAAAGCTTTCTGATTGCACAGATATTTAAAAAATTCACCTTATCCATTTGTCCTGGCTTGGAGCCCTGTTCCCACAAGCTCTTCTTGCTCAATACATCTCCTGGCTTCACTTCCTGCAAACGGAAATCACAACTTAGGATGATGTCACTTGGTCAACATGGCGAAGTATATTTGCAGTGAGAACGTTGGCTTACTGTGAGTTTTGGAGGGGATGTCTGCCCATCTGGTTCTGACTTTCCTTTACCCCACTGGTTGATCATGTCTGATACACCAATGTTGATGCCCTCTGTATCCTGTTTTAACAATACAATGTAGAAGAAGCCAACAGTAAATGATAAGACAAAAAAAAAGGAGAATGGTGCAAAAAAAAAAAAAAAAACAGTAAAGAAAACTCAAACGTCCTTAAGGAGTCCACAATAATAAAAAAAAAAAAAAAAAATCAATAAAGTCCATATGTGGAGGTACACCTTCCCCATAGAGTGACACAAATTTCTTCAGAAACAAAAAGGGAACAGATGGGGGCGCCAGCCTAGGTGCAGAAGATTAAAATAAAGATTTATTCATAAATAGGCACATCAAATAATATTGTGTGAGCCAGATGGAGATGTCCTGGCACAAGTCGCAGATGGTATGCCTGGACTGGGAGCAGTAAGCTGAAGGCGCCACAACCAACGTGAAACGCATGGAAGCTGGGCCAGAGGCCAAGTCCAATGGAAGATCTGAGGTAGCCCTTTGACTTTTTATGAATACATCTTTGTTTTAATCTGCTGCACCTAGGCTGTCTCCCCCATTTGTTCCCTTTTAGTAAATAAAATGAGCAGCCAACATTTTTTAAATATACATAATGGGGTGGGGGGGGGGGGTTACCAAAGCTGGTGCACACAGAATGGTGCAGCTCTGCATAATAACCAATCAGCTTCTAGGTTTTATTGGCAAAGCTAAATTGAACAAGCTGAAGTTAGAAGCTGGTTGAACACTGTACTGAATGCAACTCACATTTGGTCCATATACTGAATGCCCTCAACTCTTCGAAAGTGTCCAATTACTGTCTTTGCTGGCCCAGCTCCTCCACTTCTCACTTACCAACATATGATATCTTATGTAGCAGCTGAGGAGAGGAGATAAAGGTGAATAGTATATAGCAGGGGGTCTCCAAACTATGGCCCTCCAATTCCCATCACGCCTAGTCATGTCTGTTAAAGAGGATGTAAACCCTCCGTTCAAAACCGAAACAAATAAAAATCCTGAAAAAAACAAAGGCATAATCAGCTAGTATGCATAGCAAACGAGCTGATTAGGTTTTACTTCCCTCCAATCGAAGCCCCTGCAGCGGTCCATGTCTCCCCCCTCCGGCCGCCGACATGTTGTCCCGGAGTGACTTTGAGTCTCATGGCTCTGGCACTGTGATTGGCCGGAGCCGCGATAACGGCACAGTACAACTGAAGCAATGGCACATAGTGCCATTGCTTCAGTTGGCTTAAGTGTGCATGTGCCGCATGACGTTGGCACATGCAAATACAGGGAATATCTCCTAAACCGCGCAGGTTTAGGAGATATCCTTGTTAGCTACAGTACAGGTTAGCTTACCTGTAGCATAAAGTTGTAAACGAGGGTTTACAACCACTTTAATGTTAGAGTTTTACAATGCCTCATGGGATGCGTAGTTCCACAAAACAGCTGGAGGGCCGTAGTTTGGAGATCCCTGGTATAGAGTGTCACTTGAGTGACAGAACAGTCTGCTGGGGCTGCTGACATCACATTCACGATGGTGAGACTCAGCAGCAATCTTAGGGTATTTGGACATCTTTGCAAGGGTAGAGGTAAACAACATACATAACGTATTTTAAACGCACATATAATCTTATGAGCATATTGGTATGAATAGTCTGGGGACGGGGTTTCACCTTAAAGGAACTACCAAATAATTCATATGACTGGCACACTAGACATTTTATAATTTAACGCCATTTACAAAAATGACCCATTTTAACCTGCAGCTAGCTTTAAGTTGCCATTGCTGACGCCATTTCAAAACTGCAAATCACCTGGCTGTCATATTGATCCAAAGGCTTCTATACATTCTGGGTCAATAACCCAGAACACAAAACAAGTACAACATGAGTGGAGACAAAATTCTGCAAGTACATAATTGCTACAGGTCAAGTATTGAAGCCACTGGATATGCATGAAGAGTCAGGCAACTAGCATTCTCAACTGGAGAGGCCAGCAAGCTTCCATACTTCTCCCAGAACAGGTTAGGTGTAGGGCCTCTTTACTGTGTCCCACATGTAGGGCCGCTGATGGGGGGGCCCCCACCAGTCCTTCTGTAGGGGGCCCGAACAGCAGGCTGAATCGCATAGCTCCCAACTGTCCCTAATTTCGAGGGACTGTCCCTGATTTGGAACAATGTCCCTCTTTCCTCCTTTGTCCCTCATTTTGGTCTGATCCATAGAGTTGTATATAAAATTCACTTTTTATCTTTCAAAAAGTGTTTCCCAGCCCTAAACCTTTCATCCAAATTCTAAATTGCTGCATTTGTACATTTTAAAAGCCAATATAAAGGAATAGTAGTGGTAAAAAAAAAAAAAGTCCTTTAATTAACCTTTCTTTTTGTTAATTCTCATTTAAGGGGGCATGACAGGGGGTGTGTCCTATGCCTACATAGGTTTGTTAGTAGGTGTCCCTCATTCCCATCTCAAAATGTTGGGAGGTATATGAATCAGTGTTGTCGGGTGGAGGGGCAATTACAAAAAGATGCCTGTGGGGCTCTCTGCCATAGCTGAAAACCGGTTTCTCTCTCTCCCGCCAGCTTTCAGTTGCTGCAGGGGGAGACAGACACAGGTTATCATTTCTGTAATTGCGATTCCCCTGCACCAATCCGCCATCCAGTTTTGCCTACTTCCGATTTCCCCTGCCCCCCGTGTGCCCCCCCCCCCCCACACACACTAGGGTTGCCACCTGTCCAGGAGTCACCCGGACAGTTCGGGTTTTAGCCCCCAGACACATTATTCAGACATGAATGTGGCTCAGAACAGGGTTTGACAGGAGGGTGAAGGGGCACTATGCACGCCGCATTACTATTTTCTTTGGAGCGCCCAACGATGTCCCAGGTCTGTTATCATATTGTGTATACTAAAGAAGACATAAAAAAAAAAACAACACAACATTGCTAGTGTTTGGTTTGGCTTGACGGGAAAAAAAAAAGTTTCAACCCTACCCCCCACCCCCCTGTGAATTTAATATTGTAATAAAAAAAATTGCATAATTTAAAAAAATATATATATATATATATATTAAAAAAGTAAAAACAATATAAAAAAAAAAGGGTTAATTCCACGAGTTCTCTGTTATGTTTGCGTCCACTAATAATGAGTTTACTGTATTTTTTTAGAAAAATATTGGTTTTGATACATTGGGGAGGGGGCCTGCCCGTTAGGCTTTACGGGGCCCCATGATTTTCAACATCAGCCCTGCCCACATGCACCATATAATATTTGTGCATTTTACCATGCATTGCATTGGGCAGTCCGTTCATCAATAGGCTGCCACCTTTGTCATGTGTTTGACTATGCATTGTGCAAAAAACAGAAGCATATGAACTATAAATGAAGCACACAGTACATGCATATACTGTAAATAGATGTCATACCTTACAAGTGGCATAGCTCCCAACTGTCCCTAATTTCGAGGGACTGTCCCTGATTTGGAACAATGTCCCTCTTTCCTCCTTTGTCCCTCATTTTGGTCTGATCCATAGAGTTGTATATAAAATTCACTTTTTATCTTTCAAAAAGTGTTTCCCAGCCCTAAACCTTTCATCCAAATTCTAAATTGCTGCATTTGTACATTTTAAAAGCCAATATAAAGGAATAGTAGTGGTAAAAAAAAAAAAAAGTCCTTTAATTAACCTTTCTTTTTGTTAATTCTCATTTAAGGGGGCATGACAGGGGGTGTGTCCTATGCCTACATAGGTTTGTTAGTAGGTGTCCCTCATTCCCATCTCAAAATGTTGGGAGGTATATGAATCAGTGTTGTCGGGTGGAGGGGCAATTACAAAAAGATGCCTGTGGGGCTCTCTGCCATAGCTGAAAACCGGTTTCTCTCTCTCCCGCCAGCTTTCAGTTGCTGCAGGGGGAGACAGACACAGGTTATCATTTCTGTAATTGCGATTCCCCTGCACCAATCCGCCATCCAGTTTTGCCTACTTCCGATTTCCCCTGCCCCCCGTGTGCCCCCCCCCCCCACACACACTAGGGTTGCCACCTGTCCAGGAGTCACCCGGACAGTTCGGGTTTTAGCCCCCAGACACATTATTCAGACATGAATGTGGCTCAGAACAGGGTTTGACAGGAGGGTGAAGGGGCACTATGCACGCCGCATTACTATTTTCTTTGGAGCGCCCAACGATGTCCCAGGTCTGTTATCATATTGTGTATACTAAAGAAGACATAAAAAAAAAAACAACACAACATTGCTAGTGTTTGGTTTGGCTTGACGGGAAAAAAAAAAGTTTCAACCCTACCCCCCACCCCCCTGTGAATTTAATATTGTAATAAAAAAAATTGCATAATTTAAAAAAAAATATATATATATATATATATTAAAAAAGTAAAAACAATAAAAAAAAAAAAGGGTTAATTCCACGAGTTCTCTGTTATGTTTGCGTCCACTAATAATGAGTTTACTGTATTTTTTTAGAAAAATATTGGTTTTGATACATTGGGGAGGGGGCCTGCCCGTTAGGCTTTACGGGGCCCCATGATTTTCAACATCAGCCCTGCCCACATGCACCATATAATATTTGTGCATTTTACCATGCATTGCATTGGGCAGTCCGTTCATCAATAGGCTGCCACCTTTGTCATGTGCTTGACTATGCATTGTGCAAAAAACAGAAGCATATGAACTATAAATGAAGCACACAGTACATGCATATACTGTAAATAGATGTCATACCTTACAAGTGGCTGCCTTGGAGGCTGCAGTGATATCTCCAGCCTCCCATCGGTTCTTTATGTTTGCTACAGGATCTGTAGGGCTTAGCATCTCTAAAGATGGCTGCCGAACCAAGCGGCCTGGCTTAGCGGACGTCTACGGGAGAAAAAAAAAAAAAACATCAACAAATATCACAATATGTTGTGCAAAAAGCAGTATACCAATATATGATCCTGAGAATCTCAGGAAAGCAACAAAATGTGGAGGTATAGGTGTATGCGAGTACAAAAAGTGTCAGCTACTGTAACCTCTGTGTATTTAAGGACCAAAATAATGCATGCAGTGTAATACAGAAGATCACCACTATTGTTGTAGCAATTTGATGAGGGCAGCTCTATCCCATGCTGTAGTAATTCTGCCACTGCTGGGAGACCCCAAGACGGCAGGAAGGTGACCCACTGCAAGATCGTAATAAAGGGTCCCACAAAGGGAGTAAAGGGCTCTGGGATCAGTGGGAAGGGCCATGGTAACTCATGCCCCAAACACTGGCAATGCACACAGTTGCGGTGGTGCAGGGGTTAGAACAGGTGGTGAGGGGGCAATACATTGCCTCCGCGCTGCCTGTCAAATGCCCTCTGTAAAACAATCCATCGCAGATCACTCCTCGGAAGGCTACCACAAATGCATACAAAAGCCCACTAGGCTCCTACACTTAGCTGCAGCTGGTGGACACATTTGCATCATCCAGTCCTGCGGTCTATGAGAGTGACAGCTACTGCGACTGGATGGTGCACCTGGAGGTTTGTACATTTAGGGCAGTATGTGCCCAGGTGTGAATGGCCAAATCTCAAGCAGTCGGCATTCTGGGCCTTCGTCCCCGAGTGCAAACTGCCCCAAACAAAAGTAGCATTATGTGAAGCGCCCAGCAAGTTTGATAGGCCTCATGCACTGAGACTAGATGCCCAATGTGCATACAGCTTTAGAGGAAGGAAAGATTAAACCACAACTGTAGAAATACATTTATTGAGATCCTCATACACTCCCAGCTTGATTGCTCAGGCCTGCTTGAATCACTTAGAGAGATTGTAGATATGTTGTCATTTACCTCTATAGCATGTGTGTACAGTTCCAGGCGGTCATCAATCTTGTGTATTGGAAGGGGCGGTTCACTCCTCTTTATACTGTTACTGTAGGTAATAGAGAATAGAATGATTTCAATACAATAGACTGGACAAGATAGACAGATGCATACCGCCCAACATTTTGAGATGGGAATGAGGGACACCTACTAGCAAACGTATGTTGGCATAGGACACGTCCCCTGACACACACCCTTAAAGGAGAATTAACCCCCCCAAAAAAGATCAATTAAATCTACAAGGGCTTTTTTTACCACTAGTATTCCTTTATATTGGCTTTTAAAATTTACAAAATGCAGCAATTTTGAATTAAAGGTTTAGCACCGGGAAACACTTTTTGAAAGATAAAAAGTGCATTTTATATACAACTATATAGATCAGACCAAAACGAGGGACAAAATGAGGGGGAAAGAGGGACAGAGGGACATTGCTCCAAATGAGGGATAGTCCCTCGAAATCAGGGAGCTATGGAGAAATGGGAAGAACACATTGGCTCCTGGCCTACAAACATTTGCGTTGAAGTGATGCAAGCAGCTCTTGGTAAGCAGACAGGACCTCTTCCTATTAATATATAGATTCAGGCCATAAAAGAAGCCCAATGCCGCGTACACATGATCATTTTTCGGCATGACGT